>NW_027496579.1:0-159016 GCF_021521415.1 Bidens hawaiensis | reverse complement strand
AACTAAACCTAAGCCATTATGGACCAAATAAACCAACCTAACGGGGCTAGAACCAGATCTGCCACGGCTAGACACAAAACGAAAACAACACAACGTCTGACTTCGACACACTAAACGAAAGACATTAATATCAGCAAACCCAAATGAATTAAGGATTATAGTTTCACCCCCTAATTCATTTGTCCTTCAAGTCTTTATTCTGTTTGGATCTTCATCATTGAATGTAAGGTAATCTTCACTTGGTTCCTCGTCTCCAAACTCGGCTCCTTTTTAACTTAAATTTGGACATTCCTTGACCCACTTGGTCCGTACACTGGTGGAAATCTTCCAGCTGCAATAGTTTCTTTCCATACGTCGTCATCACTTGGTTTGCACCTATCTTTATTTTGTTTGTTTTCCAGCCTTTGTATCACTTTTAACATGTGATAATACACTCTATCCTATCGAATATTTCACATAGGCCACTTCAAAGTATTTCCATCCCCAACCGAATATCCATAAGATCCAATTTATGTTCTTCACACACGTGATCATAACCACCTTCAACATTTACAAGAACATATAGATTTAACAGGTCAATCTTCTTACCGTTTGCCAATATCGGTAGACTTTCTTCAGGATTTTCAATCTCCAAATATCCTTCACGAACCAACTTACCAATCTATCGAATTCCTCTTGAAATACTTCTTCATTCTTAATGAGTCTCTCATGTATCTTTACCAACTCTAGAAAGTCTATTATACTTTCCCGCAAATATCTCATCAAACTCTTCAATAGATAAATATGGATCGTTCGAGGCATATTTCCAAACTTCGTCTCTAAGGATATGATGTGTAATATGAGGTTTCCCTTTGATGTCCTCCAAGTTACCTTAACAAGGCTTCTTTGCCTTTACAAATAAATCCGTTCCTTTTTACGGATTCTTCTTCCGGCTCTATCTTAACTTCCTTTGCATGAAACGAACCAAGTTCCTTCATAATTTCATCGAACTTTCGGTTATATGTTTTGGTTACAGATTCATTACTTGAATCAATCTCCTTTTCATTATTAACCCAACACATATAATCCCTTTCTAATTCAGATTCGTTTCTATTACCGAAAGAATCTGCCACTCTGTTATTCCCCCCGAACATCCTTCTCAAGATACACCGATCATCAAGAATCACCGTCTCTATTCCTTGAGACACCAAGTGATTCATACTTAAGATGTTCTCTATATGTTTCCGGGTTATAACTTACACATGGGATTTTCTTTAACCTCCATCAACCGATACTTTTACTTCCCCAAGACCATGAGAAAACACAAACTTGCCTGATTTCTCTTGATCTTGAATTCCAAAAATTCGTTTAAACTTTAAAATAAATCTTTATTACCGGTAGTAAGATTTTTGGCATGAGGATCGACATACCAAATTTCATTCAGATTTTTACCATCCGTTCCAATAACGGAAAAATTAATCCCTGGTGGTACTACACTATCAACAACGTACTTATTTGGGTAGAAAGAAACGATATGACCAGTTTCTTGGCAATGAAGACACATTGCCCCTGGTTTTCCTCAATCTTCCCACTGTTCGTTTATGACTATTTTATGCCTCACCGACTTGAACTCGAACATATTTGTTTCCCAACCCCAACATTCTCGTGATTGGTCACTTCGCTTTAAACCCTAATGACTTGAATTCCGCGGCATAGGCAACACCCTTGCCTTTCTTCACGTTCTTTGCCCTTGTCATGCCCGGTTTAGCCCCGAAAGAACCCACAACCGAATCCATACTTAACGGTTGAACACCCAACGACCTCTTGCCACCTTGGCCCTGCCGTCTTCTCACCCTTACTGGAATTCTCAGCCTTGTTGGAAACTTCACGATCAGAGAACCAATTGGCTCTGATACCACTGTTGGACCCCTCGATCTTTCTGGCCTCTGATTAAACTTCGAGTTTGTGGACACCGTAATCAATCACTAATTGTAACAAGTATAATGAAACAAGATATTGAACAAACAAGAACTTCGATTGATTAAAAACAACGTATGTTGATGTGATACAAAACTTCCTGAATGTTCTCCTATTTATACTAACTACAGACGCGATGTTTCACAGAACGGTTATGAGATAACCGTTTGTAACTGCCATCCCTAGATACATGCACCTAATGGATAATATTATTTGTTGGTATGCAGCCCAAACAAATAGTAAACCAAGCCCACTTCTAGACCAACTAAAACTGCCCTAACGGGCCTAACCAGTTCTGCCCAAAACGGCCTAGACACAAAAATGAAAAACAAACAAACGTATTGACTCGATACATAAACGAAAGACTTTAAATATCAGCAAACCCAATGAATTGGTGTCAGAGCATCAAGGATATCACGAATTGATCATTAGACTTAACATTAAAACCAACCAAAAAAGAATTTCGGCCAGAAAAAAACGCAGCAGTAGATTCCTGCGTAATTTTGGCAGCCACATTTTTCCGGTGAAGGTTTTTGAGAGAAAATGAACAACGTAAGTGTTTTGGATAAAAATCTGCTAAGAATAATGTATCCAAATTCATTTAGTGAGGATTAGTGCTATGATGATGTAAACAAGTATGTATCGATTGCAAACACAAACACACGGATTTGTTATGGGGAAAACCCTTGATCTGGTTCGGATCGCCGGCACAAAAACACCGGGTGATGACAACTCGTCGATCACCACTTTATTAATATCAAAAATGAGAATACAAGGTTGGATATTATGATCAGTATTACAACGAAAGCTATGTGTGTGTGTGTGTATGATGCTGAATTCGTAGTGAGCAGAGTGAGTTGTTGTGTTGGTTGTGTTTTCCTAGCTGATCATAGCCTCTATTTATACATCAAAGAAAATAACTCAATGGAGTTATGAATAATAAAGACTGTTAACTAATAATCCCTAAAAATCCGGCATTGCCTTCAATATAATCGTAACTGCCACTTTGACCACGTGCTCCATCACTCAGGCTGCGAAATAGGGGGTAGACCAGGTCTTGGAGCCGTTACACTTGATAAATATCAGCCTTCATATAAGAACAACCGTTAATAGCACCAAATACCCAGGATCCATGATCCTGACATAACTCTGGAACTCTTCATAAGGATAATTGATCCAGACACGTCAATATCTTCTTGACTGCAAGTTAGAGGATAGACTAAGTCTCCTAATCGTTATACCTGCTAAATATAAGACTACACATGAGAACAACCGTTAATTAGTAATAAGTACTGAGGATCCTTATCCTTATACGATCTAGAATACATGCTAAGGATAACTGATCCAGACATATGTCAGGATAACGTATCCACAGTGTAAAATTTTCGTGCACTAACAATTGCCCCCAAAATGGCGGTTGTGATAAGATCACAGCTGTCATTTTGCCTTTGAATTCAAACTTCCTGCAAAAACATATGAGATTTGACAAGTTGGATATAATTGTCATATTTCAATGGAGTTTCCTTGGGAACTTTCCTTCCTGCTGTATATCCTTCTCCCTGCAAATCATAAACAACTAGTAACACCTGTTTAACCCGGTTGGACGGTCCATTTTTTGAATGGCGAAATCCGGGTTAAGATTTTTGGTAATTGCAAGTAAGGTTAATAAATAGTATCTTTTAACTATCTGTTGATTGTCTGTTATTTTGAAAGTTTGTCTGATATAGCTTTAGACTTGTTGAAAGTTTTGAGAAATATTCTTTAGTAAAAAGTTTTTAGGATAAAATATCCTTGCAAAAAATAAACCAGGATCTTAAATCCTTATAAAAATAGATTGAGAATAATGAATCCTTATGTCTATAAAGATATAAACTGAAATCAAATAAGTGTAAACTGATAAACATAAATCATACCGTAAGGTCTGGTTAGACCTAAGTTACCATAAGTATTGATCATTTTGCAATCCTTATAAAACTGAATTAAAGGATTTTGAATCCATAAGTATTGATCATTCGGTGATCCTCAGAATCTAATTTATGATACCTGATGAAAATAACGTATGATATTATCTGGGATTAAACCCAATAAACCGGGGACAGCCCATAAAATAAATTGGGGACAAGCCCGTGCAACTGGGGACAAGCCAGTGAATTGGGGACAAGCCCAAACTGGTGTTAAACTGGGGACAAGCCCAAACTGGGGACTGGTCCAAGGATACAGATGTCAACTGGGACCCGCCCAAACTGGGATTTAGCCCAAACGTGAGTGACATGAAAATGCCAAAACCTTAGCTAGCATGAAAATGTTACAAAACCTTTGTCTTGAGATAACGTGAAAACGTTATAAACCGGTGGTATGGTACGTCAACCATAAATCGTAGGATCCTCCATATAGCCGAAGACAACGAAATTGTCAACCACTAAGCGTGTACCGTCCCGCTGCCCCGGACTATACGTTGGATAGCGTGCGCTCCAGGCGAGAGTGTAGAAACTCTAATTTATAAGAAAAGTGAAAACCTTTAAACCTTGAAGGATATGACCATCGGGGCTCATACCCAAACGTGGGCTAGGCCAAGAGAAATAGGATAGTACCTCGAATGTAAAGGAGAGGTGGCCAACCTCTTGATCATCAAACATATTATTAGATACCTGCATTATTATTTAAAACTTGGAAGGAACAAAAATTGTTAAGAATATGTTATCCTTAAAAGAGTAATAAGAAATTTAAAAGGATAAGCGATTAGATGGATATTGCCATTTTGGGGATCCTTGATCCTTTAAGGATACTTGATCCTTAGAGGATACTTGATCCTGATTAGAAAAAGTATTTCTTGAGGTGTATAGCATTCCATGCTCTTGGTAATCTGTTGCCTTCCATTGTGAGCAAATGATATGCCCCCTTTCCTGTCTCCGACTCGATCTGATAAGGTCGTTCCCATTTGGGTGCTAACTTTCCATCAGCCGAATTGGTAGTATTTTGGAAGGCTTTCCTCAAAACTAAATCTCCATCTTGAAATATTCTGATCCTTATATTCTTGTTTTATCCCCAGCTACCCTTTGTTGATAAGCTGCCATTCCGATCTTGGCCAGGTCTCTGAGTTCTCAACAGTATCCAAGTCTTCAAGAAGGATTTCTTCGTTGGCTTCAGGATCACGGATAATCGTTCTTGCTGTAGGAACCACCATCTCTGTTGGGATTACTGCTTCTAATCCAAATGCCAACGAAAAGGGTGTTTGGCCTGTTGTATTCTTGGGTGTTGTCCTGTCGGCCCAAAGAACATATGGTAGTTCCTCAGCCCACTTTCCCTTCTTGGATCTTAGCTTCTTTTGTAAATTGTTGATGATGATTTTGTTGCTAGACTCCGCTTGACCATTAGCTTGAGGATGCACTGGTGTTGAAGTAATCATCTTTATGCCACAGCTGTCACAAAAGTTAGTTGTTCTTTTCCCAATAAATTGGGAACCATTATCACATATAATCTCAGAAGGAATGCCAAATCTAGTTATAATATTTCGTTTAATAAAGGATATAACTTCCTTTTCTCGGACTTGTACGAATGCCTCTGCCTCGATCCATTTAGAGAAGTAGTCCATCATGGCAAGCATAAAGACCTTTCCACCTGGTGCCTTTGGTAGCTTACCAACAATGTTCATTCCCCATTTCATGAAAGGCCATGAAGAGGATATATGATACATTGGTTCTACTGGTTGGTGAAGGATATTTGCATGCCTTTGACAAGTATCACTGTTTTTTGAGTACTCCATTGCATCCTTCTTCATCGTCGGCCAGAAGTACCCAGTCCTAAGTATCCTGGAGAATAATGCTCTCCCTCCTATGTGGTTTCCGCAATCTCCTTCGTGAAAGTCTTTGAGTACTTCTTGGATTTTAGGATCCTCTATGCACCTTAAGTATGGACCTGCAAGAGATTTTCTGTATAGCATATCCTCTAATAAAATATATTGTGATACCTTGAGTTTGAAGGATTTGGGATTCTCACTGGTTGGAATCTCTCCTGTTTGAATGTACTTCTTGATCGGGAGGATCCATGATTCTTGATTATTTGGGATAATGGATCCCAAAGTACAATTTCTTTGTCATTCGTTATCTCCCCCACTTCTTGTTCTCATATTACTGGTGAGAGAACATGAATAATTGGGATCTTCGTGTCTTCTGGAATTTTCAGAGATGAGGCTAAATTTGCCAAAGCATCCGCCCCGGCATTTTCTTCCCTTGGTACCTGTATTATACTAAACAACTCGAAGGATTTTGCCAATTCCTTCACAATTTCTAAATATTTGACCATATTCTCACCTTTCACAGTATAAGAACCGTTAAAGTGCTTAGCTATTAACAAAAAATCTATATATATTTAAAGATACTTGATCCTCATGCTTTTGGCTTATTGCAAACCTGCAATCAGAGCTTCATATTTTGCCTCATTGTTGGTGGCTTGGAATGCACATGCAATGGACTGGGGTATTATGTCCCCCTGTGGCGATTTTAGTAGTATGCCCAAACCTGTTCCTCTTACATTGGATGCTTCATCTGTGAAGAGGATCCAAGGATCCTTGGTTTCTTCAAGTTGTTGGACCTCTAGATCAGCTTCATTTTGTATGTCACTACTGAAATCAGCAACAAAGTCTGCAAGCGCTTGTGATTTAATGGCATTCTAGGCTCATATTGAATATCATATGCACTTAGCTTCACAGCCCACTTAGCCATCCTACCTGACATTTCTAGTTTTCTAAGCACATTCTTAACAAGATAGTCAATTCATAAAATAATAGTATGTGTTTCAAAATAGTGTCTCAACTTGGTTGAGACCATAATTAAAGCAAGAATTAATTTTCAAGGTGAGAATACCTGACCTCTGCGTCTAAAATACTTTTACTTACATAATAAATAGGATGTTGTTCACCTTCATGATCCTTCACAAGGACGGCACTTACTGCATTTCCTGAGACAGCCAGGTATAGATATAAGGATTCTCCATCCACAGGATTCATCAGAGCTGGTGTTGAGGATAAGTAATCCTTTAAGGCTTTGAGTGCAGCCTCATGCTTCTCCATCCACTCGAACTTCTTATTCTTTATAATAATGTCGTAGAAGTCCTTGCATTTCTCGAAAGATCTGGAAATGAACCTATTGAGCGCGGCTATTCTTCCCGTCAGCCTCTGGACATCCTTAGCATTCACAGGAGACTTTAACTTGATAATGTCTTCTATCTGCTCGGGGCTTGCTTCTATCCCTCTTTTGGTGACCATGTACCCTAGAAACTTTCCTGCCTTAACACCAAAATGGCATTTTGACGGATTCAGTTTCATATTGTATTGATCCAGGATGTTGAATGCTTCTTCGAGATCTCTGAGATTATCCACAGATTTCTTCGATTTCACCATCATGTCATCTATGTAGACTTCCATGGTTTTTCCTAACTGATCCTTGAACTCATATTCACCAGTCTTTGATATGTTGCCCCTGCATTTCTTAGTCCGAACAGCATAGCAGTATAACAATATATGCCGGTAGGAGTCATGAATGTTGTATCCTCTTGATCAGATGGTTCATCTAAATTTGTTGAAATCCAGAGGAAGCATCCATAAAGGTAAGCGTTTCATGTCCTGCTGTTGCATCCACCATGGAATCTATATGTGGCAACGGGAAAGGATCCTTGGGGCATGCCTTGTTTAAATCAGTAAATCGACACACACCCTCCACTTTCCATTCTTTTTAGAAACAACAACCACATTAGCTAACCATCGAGGATACTTAACCTCTCTGATCGTACCGGCCTTAAAAAGTTTTTCAACTTCTTCTTGTATGATCACGTTCCTCTCAGGAGCGAATTTCCTTCGCTTCTAATGGACGGGTTCAATAGAATGATCAAGGCCCAATTTATGAGTAATTACCTCCTTAGAAATACATGTCATGTCTGAATGTCAGAGGAAAACGTGGATTTTCCTCTCTTTAGGAAGGATATTATATCCTCCTCGATCTTGTTAGGGATACAGGATCCAAGGAGCACCTATATATCTGGATCTTCACGATCTAAAGATACTTCTTTTAGGTCCTACTCTCGAGCTTCCAGTACATTCCTAGGATTTTGCTGTAATTGCAATGTTATCGTCTGTTTAGCTGCCGGCTTCATGGATGAAGAATAAAAATTCTTGGCCTCCACTTAGTCACCGTCTATCCTTACTACTCCCCAAGGAGTTGGTAGTTTGATGCACTGATGGTAAGTAGAGGCTACAGCCTTCATTCCATGTATCCAAGGCCTACCTAAAATAACATTGCAACAAGAAAGGTTATCAATTACACAGAATTTTTGATATGCATTAACCCTTCAATATAAATCGGGAGGTTGATGTCCCCCAATGTCTTCTTGGTTTCTTCGCTGAAACCGACTAGCACTGATGTTCTAGGAACGATCTCGGAATCTAGAATGTTCATCTTCTTAAGGACATCATGATGGATGATGTTGACCGAGCTTCCACCATCTACTAGGATCCACATATATCCGAGCCACCGGAGATGAAGTTGATTACTTGTGCATCTGGTGGGGGCGGAGTTGCTTTTTGCGGGATATCCTCAGGATCCTGGATCCTCGACTTTTTTCTTCCCAATAGTTCTTTTGAAATGGCCTTTGCTTAGGAGGTATCCAATTTCCCTCCTTAAACCAATACAATCATCGGTCTGATGGCCATAGTCTTCATGGAATGCACACCACTTGGACTTGTCTTTGAAGGATGTTGTTTTCTCAATTTTTCGAGGCCACCTTGCTTTCTCTCCAAGATCCTTCATGGCACAAATCAAACTATGAGTATCAACAGAGAAGCAATATTCAAAAACTCTTGGGTAGTCCTCATCATCATCTCCTTCTTCACCGCCCGGACGTTTTGGTTGTTGAACTTGGAGTAAGGCTTCGAGTTATTGTTCCTGAATGAGGATCCTTGTTTCTGGTTAGGAGATTCTTGCTTCGTTTGGGCCCCTAAAAGTTCTTGGATCCTCTTGTCATCCTCTAGCCGTATGAATCTTAGTGCCATGTTCCTTACTTCATCTAAAGTCCTGCAAGGAGTTATCACAAGATCGTCATAAAATGAGGAGCCCCTTTGAAGTCCCATCTTGAATGCTTCAACAGCCGTAGCCATATCAAGATTAGGTATTTCTAGGGCTTCCCTGCCAAACCTTGTAAGAAAATCCCTTAAGGATTCATCATAAGGTTGGACAACTCTATATAAATCACTAGTTAACTTCTCAAATTTCCTACTACAAGAAAACTGGTTGTTGAACAAGTTAACTAGATGTGAAAAAGATGTAACAGAATAAGGAGGAAGACTTAGTAGCCATTTAAGTGCAGATCTTGTTAGTGTGGATCTGAAACCCTTGCATAGACAAGCTTCCTTGAGTCTTTCAAGATTTGGATTGATCTCCATCCTTTCCCTATACTGAGCCACGTGTTCCTCCGGATCAGTGGTCCCATCATACACCTTCATGTTGGGGGTTTGAAAGCGTTTAGGGATCTCCACATCGCATATCGGTGGAGCAAATCTGGACAGCTTGTGGCTTTCTGGCACGCTGGATATCATATCCTTAAGCTTCTGAAGTTCCCTAGCCATAGCTTGATTGATACATGTATCCTGTATAGAGCCAAGGTTAGTGTCTGAGGATATGTGATTATAGGCGTTACCTCTTGGTTGGTTGACCGTTGATATCCCAGAAGTGTAGTTAAGATAAGAGTCATCTTCTATAGTAGCAGGTCCACCAGAGGCAATGGTCTGCATGGGGATGACGTCTCCTTCATGGATTTCAGAAGACCTTTGATGGTGAATTCCTGAGGATCCTTGATTCTGCCAGAAGGATCCTTGAGGTTAGGGGCTGAAGGATCCTTGAGGATATAACACAGAGGATCCTGGTTGAAGGATGGATGATCCTTGTTGAAGGAACGAGGATCCTTGAGTTTGTTGACCCACGGACCCTTGTTGAAGGATAGATGATCCTGGCTGAACGAACAAGGATCCTTGAGTTTGTTGACCCATGGACCCCTGTTGAAGGATAGATGATCCTGGCTGAAAGAACGAGGATCCTTGAGTTGGTTGAGCCACGGATCATGGAGTAGTGAAATCCAGCACCCTAGGCATCAAGGGAGTCTGATCCTCCGCTGACCTCTTTCTTTTCTTGAGATCTTCAATTTCATGTAGGATCCTCTGGTTGGTTTTGTTCTGCTGCTCCATGTA
The DNA here is from genome assembly GCF_021521415.1 of Bidens hawaiensis. NCBI lineage: Eukaryota > Viridiplantae > Streptophyta > Magnoliopsida > Asterales > Asteraceae > Bidens > Bidens hawaiensis. Next base: position 148,827 of record NW_027496579.1, on the reverse strand, counting down.
TGCCTTAACCTCTGAAAACATTGCAGAAACATCATTGTTAGATTTAACCACCGAAGTGGCAGCAGTGGTTTTTGAGCTCTGTAAGACTGGAATTTGTGTCTTGTTTTCAGCCGCGGTGGTCTTTGGTGCTCCCGTAATTGGAGGAGGCATCGGCGGAAAAGTTCTTGATGAGAGAGAAACCGAGGATGGCATGGTTGATGAAGCAGAGGTTGATTGAGAGACCATTGATTGTGATATGGGTATGAAAAGTTGAAAATTGATAGGAAATAATCTGGATTATAGCACCAATTGCCCCACGGTGGGCGCCAAATTGTTTTGGATAAAAATCTGCTAAGGATAATGTATCCAAATTCGTTTAGTGAGGATTAGTGCTATGATGATGAAAACAAGTATGTATCGATTGCAAACACAAACACACGGATTTGTTACGGGGAAAAGCCCTTGATCTGGTTCGGATCGCCGGCACAAAAACCTCGGGTGATGACAACTCGTCGATCACCACTTTATTAATATCAAAAATAAGGATACAAGGTTGGAGATTATGATCAGTATTACAACGAAAGCTGTGTGTGTGTGTGTGTGTGTGTGTATGATGCTGAATTCGTAGTGAGCAGAGTGTGTTGTTATGTTGTTGTGTTTTCCTAGCTGATCATAGCCTCTATTTATACATCAAAGAAAATAACTCAATGGAGTTATGAATAATAAACACTATTAACTAATAATCCCTAAAAATCCGGCATTGCCTTCAATATAATCGTAACTGCCACTTTGACCACGTGCTCCATCACTCAGGCTGAGAAATAGGGGGTAGACCAGGTCTTGGAGCCGTTACACTTGATAAATACCAGCCTTCATATAAGAAACAACCGTTAATAGCACCAAATACCGAGGATCCATGATCCCGACATAACTCTGGAACTCTTCATAAGGATAATTGATCCAGACACGTCAATATCTTCTTGACTGCAAGTTAGTGGATAGACTGAGTCTTCTAATTGTTATACCTGCTAAATATAAGACTACACATGAGAACAACCGTTAATTAGTAATAAGTACTGAGGATCCTTTATCCTGATACGATCTGGAATACATGCTAAGGATAACTGATATAGACATATGTAAGGATAACGTATCCACAGTGTAAAATTTTCGTGCACTAACAGTAAGTTAGAGAAATTGTTTCTCCATTAGTTTATTGAAGGTTCCCGAAAGAAAAAACGCAGCAGCAACGTTTTTCCGGCGACGTCTCCGGCAAAAAACGTGATTTTTTTGCCGGATTGGCTTGTCATAACGAACTGGTCCTTGTAATAAATTGGACCTTCTAACGAATCAGTCCATATAACGAATTGGACCTTGTAACGAATAGGTCCTATGACGAATCAGTCCATATAGCGAATTGGACCTTCTAATTCGTTATCTCTTCCATAGCGAACTTGGACACGAACTAAGGCTAGTTTGTTATGCTTCCTTTAACGAATCACTTGACGAATCACCCCTAGTTCGTTAACTTCCCGTTAACGAATTAGGGTTAGGTCAGAGAATGTCAGAAACATTATCTGACATATCATTAACCTCGTACGTCGTTTTCCGGCGCCGCCATCGCCGGAAAACCGCAACTTCGCCGGAAAAACAAGATCTCACTCGTTTTCCACCGTTTTTCGTCCCGTTCGATCCAGATCTGAGCTAGGGTGATCCCTAAGCTCATCTTAGGTTCGGTTTATACCCGATTCCACCCGGATCTTGTGACTTTAACGGTTTAAAGGTGTTGGCTCGTCGTTTTGTGACTAAATCTAACGGATTTGAGTTCATACAATATCATACTATCATTACCTTGGATCGGGATCGTTTTCTATCTTGGTTCGGATAGAGAAATGAGAGGAATTAGAGAGAGCTTAAGTGTGTGTTTTGGTGGTGTATGGAATATGTATGAAATGAATGATTAAATGGGTAATTTTGACTTATATAATTATGGATCATGGGCTTAAGCCCATGGTCTTTCCTTCTTTCCTTCATAACCCAAGTCCATAACCCATATCCATTTAACCCAACACTAGCCCGACTCATATAACTCTTATTTTCATTTTATTAACCGAAACGAGAAAACGGGATGTTACAAGTCTTCCCTCCTTAAAGAGGTTTCGTCCCCGAAACCTAACTATTACATAAACAAATTCGGGTAAAACTTGCGCATCTCATCCTCAGCTTCCCATGTAGCAGCCGATCCTTTGCTATGTTTCCATATCACTTTCACTAGGGGTATAGCCTCGTGACGGAGTTGCTTTTCCTTGCGATCAACTATCTCGATTGGTTGCTCAATGTAGTTCAACTGTTCATCAACCTCAATGTCCATTAATGGCACATGAGACATGTCATCGGCCGGACATTTCCTCAAATAAGAAACATTGAAGGTTGAATAAATTCCTTTCAACTCTTCAGGCAAATCCTGCTTATAAGCCACTTCACCTACACGATCAATAATCTTAAACAGTCCAATGTACCTTGGTATCAACTTCCCTCTCTTCCTAAAATGGATAATTCTTTTCCAATGCGAGACCTTAAGCATCACATTGTCACCAAAGTTAAACTCAATTGGTTGTCGCCGCCTATCACACCCCGACCAAAGGCGGCGGAACATGCCGGGGTGCAACGATTGCCCATAAGCGCATGACACTATTTAAAGCGACAATATTTAACAAACTCATTTCATTTCACAACATCGAAAATGTCACATAACCAAATATTCAAAAGTCAAATACAACAAAATATCACAAAATATAGCAAATCAAATATTGTTCATTTTTGCTAATATCCTAACGGTATTTGTGACGTTTTCTTCACCGAACTCCATAATCAACCTAGATGCAAACCTGTAACATTTCATCAAATAAAGTTTGTCAACACAAAGGTTGGTGAGCAATTCATAAGTTTGAACAATAGATATTTAGTATGAACAGCCACAAAACTAGTATACAAAACCGTAAATAACAGCTATAAACTTGGATAAATAGTTATCGCTGAAAAGTTAGCGACACCCAACTATAAGGGTTTGCCAAATAGTTAGGATTTTATAGTTATCGTTAATTGCATTACGTTAACGACACCTTGCCATGAGGGGTTGCCAAATGGTCTAGGATTTATAGTTCACCATCCAAAAGCGATAAACACATAGGCAAATAAGCATAGAACACCAAATCGAGCAATTATTCAAGTAAAGTATACAACAACGTTTGTGGTTTAAGACACAAGTATAAAACATTTAGTTTAGATAAGATGAAATGTCACCCCAAAAATAAAAGGTAGAAAACGGGGTATGAAGTTACTCACGTTCAAGTAATAAACTTGAAAGCTTGATTATTTGGAGATTTGCCGGAACGACGAGCTAACGTATGAATCCTAAAATAAAATAAGTCTTGGATTTAGAAATGTTTCCTTGAAGATCTTTAAATAAAATAATTGTTACAATAAGTAAACAATTTAAAGTTCGAGGTTTAAAATGTAACTATTTAAGAATTTATAATTAAAAATGTGAGTTTGCTCAAAACCGGGTTAAAGTATCTAACCTTAATATTTACTTAACCAATGTTAAGTAATAAGGTGGGAAAAATGCTAAAATGCAAGTTCCATTGGGACAAAGATACTAAAACGGGTTTTTAACGAGTGTTCGGGTTGTCGGTTCGGGTCTTGATAATTGGTCAAACCCTAATTCAACTTTCCAAAATAATAAATGTTATGAGATAACTCAATAAAACTTTATAAGACTTAAGCAAGTATGTAGATCTATTGTTTTCGAATTAACAACGTAAGTTAAGCGAGTGTTCGGTTTTGTCGGTCCAAACTATGTTATGAGATCAAGTTTACCTAACAGTTCAAAGTACTTAAGAAAGTAATTAAAATCATTTTGTAAACTATTTTTAGAGAAATATACAAGTCTTGATAGCTAAAAACACACTTGTGTGTCTTAAGCGAGTAAAATCGGGTTGGTTCGGTTTCCATCTCACAATATGTTCCTTGATGGTCTCCACATGCCCAAATATCATAGATCTTGTATAATAATTTATAAATGAGAAATATTTAAGTTCTACAACTAAACGGTCAACAACAAGTCTTTTTAACAAAAGTTCGGTTTGGTTCGGTTTCCATCTCACAATGAGTTCATAGATGGATTCCACATACCCAAGACTTGTAAATGTGACTAACAAACTAAAATGAGCAGAAGTTAGGCATAAATGATATGTATAATAAGTTATGTATGTGTGTGTATATATATCAAGAACACGAAGTCCTCCATGAAGCCTTGCCTTATGACATTCGAAACTTAACCAACCGGAGTCGGTGAAGTAACGAATAAAGGAAACAAGGGGTGTGTATTATATATATGTTGTACCACCATATACTTCAAATATTGAGTTAGAGTTAGTAAGTTAGTTAAAATGCAAGAATAACATAAGTTTGACTTTGGAAGTCAAAACCGACAATAACATGAAAATAACCTTGTAGAATCTTTGAATTTGAGAGAGAAAGAAGTTTATGAGCAAGGATTTATGTTAGAGATGGCCTTGTATTTAAAGGAAGAGTTAAATTTGGTTAAACAAGAGGTTTAATGGTTAAAACTCGAATTCGTTGGACGATAAAACAAACAAGGGAACATAAGAAACATAAGAAATATTTTGGTCTAGTGATACTCTACAAAGTTTCAAAAATGACAGTTTGGCCCCCGAAGTTCGTTTTAGTGTTTTTAACGCGCTTTAAGGCCCGTAAAGGATGTTTTCAAGACCCAACAAGTGTAAGACAATATTGTAACATAAAAACCATCATTTTGATTATATCATAAGTCTCAGTTTACAAAACGGGTCGGTTAACATGATAAACGGATCATAAAACGAATACAACGAGACCTGAATTTTACGAATGTCATAGTATCCCTTACTTTAATAAATTTCGTCCCGAAATTAAGACGAAGACGATGATGCAAACAAATGTGGATACTTCTCTTTCATTGTGTCTTCTCGTTCCCAAGTAAATTATGCGCCACGCCGTGATTCCCATCGAACTTTTACTAACCGAATTCGACTACGCTTGGTTTTCTTCTCGTTGTGATCCATGATCTCAACGGGTCCTTCAACCATAATCATAGAGTCATCAACATGAAATTCGTCGAGAGGTATATGGAGATTACCCTCGGCTAGGCACTTCTTAAAATTTGATACATGAAAAGTCGGATGAACACTGGCAAGTTCTTGTGGTAGTTCGAGTCGATACGCTACTTTCCCAACACGTTCAAGAATTTAAAAGGACCAACGAAACGAGGAGCTAGTTTACCCTTCTTTCCAAAACGGACTACCCCCTTCCAAGGAGATACTTTTAGAAGGACAAGATCGTCAACATTAATTTCGATAGGTTTTCTCCGTTTGTCGGCATAACTCTTTTGATGATTTCTAGCGGCTATGAGATTTTTACGGATTTGATCAATGACATCTGTTGCTTCTTGGACCATTTCGGGTCCCGTGATTTGAGCTTCACCGATTTCGTTCCAACAAATCGGGGAATGACATTTACAACCGTAAAGAGCTTGAAAAGGAGCCACATCAATGCTAGAGTGGTAGTTATTGTTGTAGGAGAACTCGATGAACGGAAAATGAGAATCCCAATTCCTACCGAAATCAAGAACACATGCTCGTAACATATCCTCGAGTGTTTGGACTGTACGTTTGGATTGACCGTCCGTTTGAGGATGATAAGCGGTGCTAAGATCGAGACGTGTTCCTAAAGCTTCTTGAAGAGATCGCCAAAAATGAGAGGTAAAACGGGCATCACGATCGGAGATGATAGACAATGGCAAACCATGTCGGCACACGATTTCCCGAACATAGATTTGAGCAAGCTGCTCGACAGAATACTTCTCGCGGATCGGAATGAAATGAGCGGATTTGGTTAATCGATCGATGATCACCCAAATGCTATCGTTGCCTTTTTGGGTTTTGGGTAATTTGGTGATAAAGTCCATAGAAATGTCTTCTCTTTTCCAAACGGGAATCGGTGGTTGCTCGAGTAGACCAAAAGGTCTTTGATGTTCGGCTTTTACTTTCGAGCAAGTAAGACATTTAGATACAAACAACGCTACATCCTTTTTCATACCCGGCCACCAAAAGGTAGCCCGAAGATCGAAATACATCTTATCCGCACCGGGATGAACAGAATAATGCGAATTGTGATCTTCGTCGAGAATACAAGTACGAAGATCATCGCGATCAGGAACCCCCAAACGATTGAGAAAGTACAAGAGACCATCGGGTTTGGTTTCGAGTTGAAGTTCGGCTCCACATGACATTTCATCGTACATATTACCTTATTCGACAGAGGTACGTTGAGCTTGAAAGATACGAGTTTGAAGATCGGTTTGAACAATGACGCTTAGAAGCAGAACGGATTTAACATTAACTTTTCGACGGGGTGGTAGCGAATCTCGCAATCGTAATCACTAAGTAATTCAGCCCATCGTCGTTGTCTCATGTTGAGATATTTTTGGTCAAAAATGTGTTGAAGGCTTTTATGATCGGTAAAAACCACACATTTTGTTCCATAAAGGTAATGTCTCCAGATTTTGAGAGCGAAAACGATGGCACCAAGTTCGAGATCGTGAGTCGCATAGTTCTTCTCATTGACCTTAAGTTGCCTTGATGCGTATGCGATGACTTGACCTCGTTGCATGAGAACACAACCAAGGCCTTGATGGGATGCATCACAAAATACAACAAAATCATCGTTTTCATCGGGAAGAGTTAGAATGGGAGCATTGCAAAGCATGTCCTTGCGAGTACAAAAGGCTTCCTCTTTCTTCAAACCCCAATCGAAGGGTGGTCCCTTATGGGTGAGAGCGGTAAGAGGCAAAGAGATCTTGGAAAAATTCCGAATGAAACGCCGATAATATCCGGCCAAACCGAGGAAGGATCGAATTTCCGTGGGAGTCGTTGGAGTTTTCGAATCCTTAACGGCCTCAATTTTTGCCGGATCAACATGAATACCTTTGTCGTTTACGATATGTCCCAAAAATTTAACTTCCTCGAGCCAAAATTCACATTTGGAGAATTTGGCATAGAGTTGTTCGTTTCTAAGGAGCTCGAGAATGGAACGCAAATGATGTTCATGTTCAGCTTTGGATTTAGAGAAGATAAGGATGTCATCAATAAAGACAATAACGAATTTATCAAGGAATGGTTTGCAAACGCAGTTCATGAGGTCCATAAATACCGCGGGTGCATTTGTTAACCCGAAGGGCATAACCAAAAATTCGAAATGTCCATATCGAGTACGGAAAGCGGTTTTAGGAATGTCTTCTTCGCGAACACGCAATTGATGATAACCCGATCGAAGATCAATTTTGGAGAAACAAGTTGCGCCTTGAAGTTGGTCGAGTAAGTCGACGATACGTGGCAATGGGTAACGATTTTTAATAGTAAGCTTGTTAAGTTCACGATAATCAATGCACATACGAAATGAACCATCCTTCTTTTTCACGAAGAGAACGGGAGCGCCCCAAGGAGAAGAGCTTGGACGAATGAAGCCTTTTTCGGAAAGTTCTTCGAGTTGGTTTGATAGTTCTTGCATTTCCGACGGGGCTAGATGATAAGGAGCCTTGGCCACGGGCATCGCGCCGGGAACAAGATCGATTTGGAATTCAATCGGACGAACGGGGGGAAGACCGGTAACATCATCGGGAAAGACATCAAGGAATTCATGAACAATATGAATATCTTGGATCTTCCTTTCCTTTTTGTCTTTTATCACCGAGAGAGCTAGAAACGGAACGTACTTTTGGCATAAGTACTTTTGCGATTGAGCACACGACATGAGATTTAGCCTTCGAGACGTTGTGTTTCCAAAGACCTTAAGAATTTTACTGTTGACGAGCGGGATGCGAATGAATTTATCAAAATAAACGACTTCGGCACGGTGCAAATATAACCAATCCATGCCTACTATGACATCGAAGCTACCCATTTGCATCGGGATGAGATCGATGGGGAATTTATGCTTAGCAAGAATAAGAAAACAATTGCGGACGACGGAATCGGTGGTAATAGAATTTCATTGGCGACTTCAACAGAGAACGGTCGGGAAAGCTTAGTTCTAGGCATCGCAAGTTTCGACTCAAATTTTAAAGAAATAAAACATCTATCGGCACCCGTATCAAATAAAATAGAAGCCAAATGATAGTTCACCAAAAACTTACCGTTCACAACATCGTTTGCCACTTGAGCTTGATTTGCATTCATCATAAAAACTCTCCCTTGATTACCATGGTTGACTTGAGGTGCTTGTTGCGGAGGTGGAGGTGGTGCTTGGATTTCTTGGATGGGTTGGATGAGTGGTGCATTGAGTTGGGGAATTTGGGGTTGGTAGGTTTGAACTTGGTAAGCTTGGGTTTGGTAGTAAGGTATGGTCACGGTTTGGGCTTGGTTAGCAAAGGTTAAACGTGGACAATTGTTGCGGAAATGGTTTGGATCTCCACAATTGTAACAAGCTCGGGGTGGTTGGGGTTGGTTTGGTGGGTAGGGTGCATATCGGCTTTGGGAAATTTGGGGAAAAGTTCATGGTTGGTTTGGTTGGTTAGGTTGGTTGGGTTGGGTTTGTAGTGGGGATCGGCATGTGGTGTGGAGATGGCCAAGTCGGTTACAAATGGTACATTGGCGACAAGGCGAGTTTGTTGGGTGGTGAAGTTGGTAAGTGTTACATAGCGGGGAGTTCCCAACATAAGGTTTTCGGTTTTTAGGGAGGGTTTGGGTTTGTTGTTGTGGTTGAGGTTGGGTGACGGCATAATTTCGGTAGTTGGTTTTGGGTTTCTCTTTGTTGTTGTTATTGTGTCGGGAAGAGTTTGAGTAGTTAATGGCTTGTGGTGTGGGTTCAACCTTGGCTTGCGGTGCGGGCTCGGGCTTATCTTTCTCACTTGCTTTCTCTAGGGTTAGGGTACCCGCCTTCACGTGATTTTCCGATAGCCAACCGGCTAACGTGATGGCTTCCTCAAGGTTCGCGGGTTTGCTACTCATGACTGAGTCCCGGATATTCATCGGTAAACCCCTAATATATTTGTCAATTTCACATTCGGTTGGGGTAACCAAGTGAGGTACAAGAACGCTTAGCTCATGGAAACGGAGCGAGTAAGCGGCGTTATCACCACCTTCTTGTTTTAGGTCCTAAAATTCTACCTCAAGCTTTTGGAGTTCGTGTTTGGGACAAAATTTCTTCTTCATAAGCACCTTGAGCTCGGCCCATGGAAGAGCCATGGCCACATCCGTACCTTGGAGGTGCATAACACTACCCCACCATGTTAGAGCGGTTCCCCTAAACATGCTTGAAGCGAAGTTTGTCTTTTTCGCTTCAGGGCATTCGCTGTGTAAAAACACATTCTCCACATATTCGAACCATTGCAACAAGGTAGTCGCACAGTTGGTTCCAAAGAATTCGGCCTGGTTGGCACTAGTAAATTGTTTAAGTAGGTAGGATGCGGGTTTGGGTTCAACAGGTGCAACTACGGGTGCGGGTTGGTTTGCTTGTATTTGGGTCATAAGTTCGGGAATCACAGCTGCCATTTGCTTGGCGATGATGGCGTCCATACGTCGAGTGGAGTTCTTGCGCGGTTGGCGTCTTAGCGGAGGCATGCTAAAATTTATAAAGAAAATGGGATAAGTTTTGGGTAAAAGGAATTGAATATAAAGGTGTATAAAAAAATAAGATTTCGATTTTTGATTTGTGAATCCTAGAGTTAGTATGGAGAAGATGTTAGTGTTAGATAAAATATAAAACTTTGTTTATAAATAATAAAACCGTAAACAAAACTTAAATGATTTTGAGATAGTTAAAGCTTGAAAATTTGAGATTTTGAGATTTATAGAGTCGGAAAAACCGTGCACAAAATCACCATGGCTCGATATTCCAACACTAAAAAAAAGTTTTATAAAACACCACGTTGGAGTCTAAACATGTGCACGAGATCACCGCGACTTTTTCATGTTTTAGACTCAAATAACAATGATAACACAATAAATCGGGATACAACGTCATGCCAAAACACTAGTCCACGAAATCACCGTAGTCCTATTGTTTTAACACCCAAAATTTGGTGGTGACCGGAACGCTCGCATTCGACTACTTACATAATTGGAATTTATAACACGGTTTATGGCCTAGAAAACGAGAACTATAACTCAACCATCCCAGGTAAGTAAATCACCTTCGATCCTTGGAATCTTTTTGTCAAATGGTCATTTTATAGTGTCTCGTTTTCTATGGTGGCTACAAACCCGATATAAACGCAACCTTTAAGGGATTTGAAACAACGGGATCCAAGTTAATCTTGTAATCCATAAAACACAATAAAAATCTACTTTTTGCGTTTTAAGGTAAGGATACCTTGGAAATACTATGAAAGTGTGTGTATGTGAACATTTAGGATATTGGTGAATTTTAAGGTAAGGATACCTAAAATGGATAATTCTTTTCCAATGCGAGACCTTGAGCATCACATTGTCACCAACGTTAAACTCAATTGGTTGTCGCCGCCTGTCACACCCCGACCAAAGGCGGCGGAACATGCCGGGGTGCAACGATTGCCCATAAGCGCATGACACTATTTAAAGCGACAATATTTAACAAACTCGTTTCATTTCACAACATCGAAAATGTCACATAACCAAATATTCAAAAGTCAAATACAACAAAATATCACAAAATATAGCAAATCAAATATTGTTCATTTTTGCTAATATCCTAACGGTATTTGTGACGTTTTCTTCACCGAACTCCATAATCAACCTAGATGCAAACCTATAACATTTCATAAAATAAAGTTTGTCAACACAAAGGTTGGTGAGCAATTCATAAGTTTGAACAATAGATATTTAGTATGAAAAGCCACAAAACTAGTATACAAAACCGTAAATAATAGCTATAAACTTGGATAAATAGTTATCGCTAAAAAGTTAGCGACACCCAATAGTTATCATTAATTGCATTACGTTAACGACACCTTTCCATGAGGGGGATGCCAAATGGTCTAGGACTTATAGTTCCATCATCCAAAAGCGATAAACACATAGGCAAATAAGCATAGAACACCAAATCGAGCAATTATTCAAGTAAAGTATACAACAACGTTTGTGGTTTAAGACACAAGTATAAAACATTTAGTTTAGATAAGATGAATTGTACCCCCAAATTAAAAGGTAGAAAACGGGGTATGAAGTTACTCACGTTCAAGTAATAAACTTGAAAGTTTGATTATTTGGAGATTTTCCGGAACGATGAGTTAACGTATGAAGCCCAAAATAAAAGAAGTCTTAGATTTAGAAATGTTGACTTGAAGATCTTTAAATAAAATAATTGTTACAATAAGTAAACAATTTAAAGTTCGAGGTTTGAAATGTAACTACTTAAGAATTTATAATAATAACTCTCTAAAAATGTGAGTTTGCTCAAAACTGGGTTAAAGTATCTAACCTTAATATTTACTTAACCAATGTTAAGTAATAAGGTGGGAAAAATGCTAAAATGCAAGTTCCATTGGGACAAAGATACTAAAACGGGTTTTTAATGAGTGTTCGGGTTGTCGGTTCGGGTCTTGATAATTGGTCAAATCCAAAGTCAACTTTCCAAAATAATGAATGTTGTGAGTTAACTCAATAAAACTTTATAAGACTTAAGCAAGTATGTAGATCTATTGTTTTAGAACTAACAACGTACGTTAAGCAAGTATTCGGTTTTGTCGGTCCAAACTATGTTATGAGATCAAGTTGGACCCAACAATTCCAATTACTTAAGAAAGTAATTAAAATCATTTTGTAAACTATTTTTAGATAAATATACAAGTCTTGATAGCTAAAACACACTTGTGTGTCTTAAGCGAGTAAAATCGGGTTGGTTCGGTTTCCATCTCACAATATGTTCCTTGATGGTCTCCACATGCCCAAATATCATAGATCTTGTATAATAATTTATAAATGAGAAATATTTAAGTTCTACAACTAAAAGGTCAACAACAAGTCTTTTTAACAAAAGTTCAGTTTGGTTCGGTTTCCATCTCACAATGAATTCATAGATGGATTCCACATACCCAAGACTTGTAAATGTGACTAACAAACTAAAATGAGCAGAAGTTAGGCATAAATGATATTTATAATAAGTTATGTGTGTGTATATATATCAAGAACACGAAGTCCTCCATGAAGCCTTGCCTTATGACATTCGAAACTTAACCAACCGGAGTCGGTGAAGTAGCGAATAAAGGAAACAAGGGGTGTGTATTATATATATGTTTTACCACCATATACTTCAAGTATTGAGTTAGAGTTAGTAAGTTAGTTAAAATGCAAGAATAACATAAGTTTGACTTTGGAAGTCAAAACCGACAATAACATGAAAATAACCTTGTAGAATCTTTGAATTTGAGAGAGAAAGAAGTTTATGAGCAAGGATTTATGTTAGAGATGGCCTTGTATTTATAGGAAGAGTTAAATTTGGTTAAACAAGAGGTTTAATGGTTAAAACTCGAATTCGTTGGACGATAAAACAAACAAGGGAACACAAGAAACATTTTGGTCTAGTGATACTTTACAAAGTTTCAAAAATAACAGTTTGGCCCCCGAAGTTCGTTTTAGTGTTTTTAACGCTCTTTAAGGCCCGTAAAGGATGTTTTCAAAACCCAACAAGTGTAAGACAATATTGTAACATAAAAACCATCATTTTGATTATATCATAAGTCTCGGTTTACAAAACGGGTCGGTTTACATGATAAACAGATCATAAAACGAATACAACGAGACCCGAATTTTACGAATGTTACACCGCCTATCAGCATACGACTTCTGTTTGTCTTGAACAGCTTTCATCCTTGCCTTGATCTGATCGAACTTCGAAGAAGTTTCTTGCACAACTTCTAAACTTCCCATCTCTTTCTTAACAATCTCTCCCCAACATACAGGGGTTCTACATCGTCTACCGTAAGGCATCTCAAACGGTGGCATACCAATACTTGAATGGTAGCTGTTGTTATAGGAGAACTCTGCCAGATGCAGATGATCAACCCAACTTCTTCCAAAGTCTAAAACACAAGCACGTAGCATATCCTCAAGGGTTTGGATCATTCTTTCAGACTATCCATATGTTTGAGGATGATACGCCGTACTGATGTTCAATTTTGTTCCCAGGGCTTCATGGAACTTCTTCCAAAACCTTGAAGTAAACCGAGTATCTATATCAGACACGATTGATAACGGTACTCCATGCTTTGATACAACCTCTTTAATGAACAAACTTGCTAACATTTCTGACGAGATGACTTCTCGTATGTGCATAAAGTGAACACTTTTGGTCAAATGGTCCACAATCACCCAGATGGTATCATGATGCTTAGCTGTACGAGGTAGCTTAGTTATGAAATCCATGGTGATGTGTTCCCATTTCCACTCTTGTATCTCCAATGGTTGCATCTTTCCATAGGGCTTCTTATGTTCGGCTTTGACTTATAAACAAGTTAAGCACTTACTGACATTATCTACCACATCATTCTTCATACCCGGCCACCAATAATATCTCTTTAAGTCTCGGTACATCTTATTGGATCCTGGATGGATTGAATACCTTGACTTATGAGCTTTATCTAAGATTCGACCTCTGAGATCTCCATGGCGTGGAATCCACATACGGTCAAACCTAGTCTTAACACCATGCGTGTTTTCCATCAACTCGTCTTGCTGGCCGAAAATCCTTTCTTTCTTCACTAGCCAATCATCTACTAGCACTTCTGATTGCATTTTGATGATTTCTTCAAATAGACTTGAGTTCATAATCAACTGGTATGACTTCACTGTTGCAATGACTCCCTCATTCTTACGACTTAAAGCGCCGGCGACCACGTTAGCTTTACCAGGATAGTACTTAATGTCACAGTCGTAATCCTTTCTCAATTCTAACCACCTTCTTTGCCTCATGTTCAATTCTTTCTGCTCGAAGAAGTATTTTAAACTTTTATGATATGTATAGATAGTACACTTAGTACCGTACAGATAATGTCTCCATATCTTGAGATCATGCAAGACTGCTGCTAGCTCTAAATCATGCGTCGGATAAGTACTCTCGTGAACTTTCAACTGTCTTGACACGTAAGCTATCACCTTTCCACGTTGCATCAACATGCAACCCAACCCACGATGCAAAGCATCAGTACAAACAACCAAATCCTCGTCACCATCGGGTAGGGAAAGGATTGGAGCTTGCGTGAGTCTCTTCTTTAATTCCTCAAAAGCTTCTTCTTGGAACTTTCCCAAACTGAATACTACCTACTTTCGGGTCATACCGGTCAACGGTGCGGCTATCTTGGAGAAACCTTCGATGAATCTCCTATAGTAGCCAGCTAACCCTAAGAAGCTTCGATATCAGTCGGATTCTGTGGAGTCTTCCAATTTGTTATCGATTCAATCTTAGCTGGGTCCACGTTAATCCCTTCAGGATTGATCACGTGACCTAGAAATTGCACTTCTCATAACCAGAACGCGCATTTCGAAAACTTAGCGTACAACTTTTCTTTCTTCAGAGTCTCCAACACTTCTCTCAGATGCTCAGCATAATCAGACTCGCTTTTTGAATAAATCAATATATCATCGATGAAGACGATTACTGACTTGTCCAACATCAGCCGACACACCCTATTCATCATATCCATAAATGCTGCATGAGCATTTGTTAGACAGAATGACATCACGAGGAACTCGTAGTGTCCATACCGCGTCCGAAACGCTGTCTTAGGGATGTCTGCCTCTTTCACCTTTAGCTGATGATAGCCTGATCTGATATCTATTCGTGAGAACCAACTTGAACCTTGCAGTTGGTCAAACAGATCATCAATCCTTGGCAAAGGGTATCTATTCTTTACTGTAAGCTTATTCAACTCACGATAGTCTATGCACATTCTCATACTTCCATCCTTCTTCTTCACGAACAACACTGGTGCTCCCCACATGGAAACACTTGGTCTTATAAAACCTTTGTCGAGGAGTTCTTGTAGTTGGGACATCAATTCTTTCATCTCGGACGACGCTAGACGGTAAGGCACTTTCGCGACGGGCTGGGCTCCTGGTACTAAATCTATCTGGAATTCTATTTCTCGCTTCGGTGGCAACCCCGGAATATCCTCAGGGGAATACTTCTGGGTAGTCACACACTATAGGAACATCTTTCATTTCTTTGTCTCGGCCGTAGCGTTGACAACATTCGCCAGGTAGGCACCACATTCTCGTCTTAATAACCCTTCGGCTTTTATCATCGAAATGACGTTAAGCCCAGAACTCTCCTTATCACCATAAACCGTCACCGCACTACCATCCAAGGATTTTAACCTTATTATCCTACTCTTACACACTATTTAAGCGTCATACTCAGACAACCAATCCATTCCCAAAACTACATCGAACCCTCCTAAGATCATAACATACAAGGTAACAGGGAACTAATGTCCCTCTAATTCTATCTTACAATTCTTAACCATTTTCATTATTTTCACCGAGGTGTCACTAGCGGTTTCTACTTTGAAGGTTTCAGACACTCGGCAACATTTCATTTTAGCTAGTTTACTAAATGTCGTAGCTACAAAACTTTTAATTGCACCCGAATCAAATAATACCGAAGCAGAAATACCGTTTACTAAGAACGTACCAGTCACAACATCAGGAATCTGTCTGGCTTATTTCTGGGTCAGCATATAGTCTCTAGTCCTTGGCCTTGCTTGATCAGCATCCTTCTTTCCACTTCCACCAGACTCACCATCGGTGCATTCCCTTGTCATGTAGCCTGTCTTGCCACATTTGTAACACGCTGGCTTCGCACTGCACTCATTGGCATAATACCCTACCTTCCCACACTTATAACACGCATTCGACCCAAGCCTGCATTCTCCACCATGAGCCTTCCCACATTTGTTACAAACATCAGAACTCCTACTCCACTTGCACTCACCACCGTGCATCTTTCCGCAAGTCTTACATGACCTCTTCTCCCAAACTCTCGGCTGCTTGTTCTTAGGGTTCTAAAACTGAGTACCAGGTCATTTAGCAGGAGCGACCCACTTCTTTTCCTTTTTCTCTTCCCCCACCAAGATATCATCCACAGCCAGGTCCTCGCAAACCATCTCTGCGAGTTCGACAGCAGAGTTAAAAGTAGCAGGTTTATTCGCCCTGACTAGCATGCGGACTTTTTGTGGGAATCTCATCACATAACACTTGATTCTCTTAGCCTTAGTGTTGACCATATCGGGTACCAGCCTAGACATTCGGTTGAACTCTGTGGTATACTTACGATGTGTCATCACTCCAGCTTTCAAGTTCAGAAACTTCATCTCCGTCCTCTCAACTTCGGCGTTAGCATAGAATCTCTTCATAACTAACTCCTCCAGATCCTCCCATTTCATTGCCTTGATCTCCTCTCGACTCTTCCTCTGCTGAATCGACTCCCACCAATACATGGCTTCGTCGCCAAAAGACTGGGTAGCATAAACCATAGCTTGGTCGGGACGACATTCGCTAATTCGGATAACCTTGTCCAAAGTGGTTATCCATTGGAGAGTAGCGATTGCGTCTCCCAAGCCAGTTAGCTTCGGTGGATCATAGCCTTTGAAAGACTTATAGTTACATCCCCCTCGGCCTATCTTCTCACCATCGACTTTCACCGGCTTAACTACACTCGAGGCCTTTCCCTCTCTCTCTCTCTGTCGTCATCTTTCTTACCATCTCCTCCCGCTCCTTCCGCGGTTCTTTCACGGCTTCCAGCAGACCCTCCAGAAGTCATATTCTTCACAGCAGTGGCTACAGCTTGAAAAATAGCTGCTTGAATTGCGGGATCTAGTTGAACCCCTTCGTTGTTGCTTGGGTTTCTTCCAGCAACGCTTCCTTCATCTCTCGTGTTGGAAGTTGTTTCTACCGAAGGTTGTTGGACACGACGAGGCCTGCCACAACGTCCAGTGCGACCTCCTGCTCCAAAAACTGCCCTAGCTCCAGCCATCGTATTCTGGAAGGGAAAACACAAAAGTCATCACTCAAGGAACTATTTAGTACAAGGATAATAAGGCTAACAGGTAATAACAGTGGCCAGCTGTGATTAGCTGATCACGTTACTTTCCGTGTCCTATACACTTCCCCTTATGAGTTTATTTGTGTTGGTTCTACTCTTAAACAGTTAATCAATCAACAATTAAGAAATCCTATCCCTAACACACACATATTCTTTCTTTAGCAGTTAAGCTAACATTATCATTCATTATTTAACCATACACTTTACCGTTACTGAGCTTGCTTGAGTGACACATGGATATCTTGAACTGGCATCTTCTTTCTTTTCTTACTTAAATCTCATTCTCTGTTCAAGTCTAAGCATGTTGGATGTTTAAATCTCTCGAACTTTGCTCTTATACCAACTTGTAAGGCCCCGTTCCCGGTGCCCTACATTGGACGTTGGATTTACTAATAAACACAGTTCTAACTATCAGAGTTAATTAAAACTTTACGCGGAATATAAAACTTTCATAAACATTACATAATAAATCATAACTTGTCTTAAACATTCTTGTCTTTCAACATTAAAATATTAAACATAAAACAACTTGTGTCTTTAGATGCCAGACGCTTATTCTTCTGCCATGTGTCCCCGCTCAAGCCAGCTGTCTCATTCTACTCACATGCGTGGATACTAAATGTCAGCTACGCTGAGTGAGTTCTAGTTAATCATACAACTTACAGTCTGTTCACATACTTGCACCCGAGCCCAAAGGTGTGTACATCATTCATACTTTACTTTACATACATAACTATCCATACTACTTAAAGAGCCTTCCGACCTATAACCTCACAGATATTATAAAGGCCTGGTCCCCGACATCACAGATATTATTAGGGTCTGGTCCCTACCCTCACAAATATTATAAGGGTCTGGTCCCTATCCTCACAGATATTATTAGGGTCTGGTCCCTATCCTCACAGATATTAGTAGGGTCTGGTCACTATCATCACAGATATTAGTAGGGTCTGGTGTCTATCCTCACAGATATTATTAGGGTCTGGTCCCTTCATTTAGTGCAACTGTACCATACCTGTCTTACATACTTTCCTTGACAATACATGTAATATCCGAAGATCGTGCACGTACTGTCAACATATCATACGTACATCATTCATACATCATACATATATCATACATACATCATTCATACATCATATATATATCATACATACATCATTCACACTTCATACATATATCAATCATATCTTTAACTACCAACTGGCGGTACATGCAATATCCGGAGATCGTTCACGCACCGTCAAACAACCATCATACATGAATCATACTAGGCATACACTTATCATTGAAGGTAAGTGTATTAAATGTCACATCGAGTATGCACACAGCCCCGAAAACATAACAAGGAAGTGGGGCTAGAAACTCACCTGTTACCCTTCTTGAGCTGTGTGCGACTAACTGTATAACAATTACATGTATCAGTTAACTATCACTACTCATATCGCGCTTCTAGTCTAGTTATAACCCTCAACGAACGGGGTCCGGGGGCAGCGCCCCTGGCAGCGGGGTCTAGGGGCGGCAGCCACTATCAGGGTCCAAGGGGCAGAGCCCCTGGCTGGGGTCGAGCTGTCTTAACACATTTTCCATTAACTGTCTTAACACATTTTCCATTAGAATTTTGAATCATTAATTAATTTGCTAACTTTAAAGTCCAAGGGCTTCTTTGTAATTAAATCATTCTTTTCTGAGTCCAAGGACTGTTATATCATTATTTTAAACTTTCAGTTCGTTGCTCAGTTCTTTAACGAATTGGCTTGTCATAACGAACTGGTCCTTGTAACGAATTGGAGCTTCTAACGAATCAGTCCATATAACAAATTGGACCTTGTAAAGAATTGGTCCTATGACGAATCAGTCCATGTAGCGAATTGGACCTTCTAATTCGTTATCTTTTCCATAACGAACTAGGGCACGAACTAAGGATAGTTCGTTATGCTCCCTTAACGAATCACTTGATGAATCACCCCTGGTTCATTAACTTCCCGTTAACGAATTAGGGTTAGGTCAGAGAATGTCAGAAACATTCTCTGACATATCATTAACCTTGTACGCCGTTTTCCGGCGCTGCCGTCGCCGAAAAACCGCGACTTCGCCGATAAAACGAGATCTCACTTGTTTTCCACCGTTTTTCATCCCGTTCGATCCAGATCTGAGCTAGGGTGATCCTTAAGCTCATCTTAGGTTTGGTTTATACCTGATTCCACCCGGATTTTGTGACTTTAACGGTTTAAAGGTGTCAGCTCGTCGTTTCGTGACTAAATCTAACGGATTTGAGTTCATAAAATATCATACTATCATTACCTTGGATCGAGATCGGTTTTCTATCTTAGTTCGGCTAGAGAAAGTAGAGGAATTAGAAAGAGAGTTTAAGTGTGTGTTTTGGTGGTGTATGGAATATGTGTGAAATGAATGATTAAATGGGTAATTATGACTTATATAATTATGGATCATGGGCTTAAGCCCATGGTCTTTCCTTCTTTCCTTCATTACCCAAGTCCATAACCCATATCCATTTAACCCAACACTAGCCCAACTCATAATAACTCTTATTTTCATTTTATTAACCGAAACGAGAAACGGGATGTTACAAGTGGATTGAAGGATTCCGGCATTGTTAATGGCAATCACTGTGGATGATAGTGAAAAGGTCATGTTGAACAAGGGTGAAGTCCAACCCAAGAAGTACACTTCAACAGTGGAAATTCCATGGTATATAGACAATGGTGCAAGTAATCACATGACCGGAGTGAGGAGTCAGTTCAAGGAGATTGATGAAGCAATCAGTGGTCGTGTTCGATTTAGAGACGGATCATATGTAGAGATCAAGGGAAGAGGCTATATATTGTTAGAATGTAAGAATCAAGAACAAAGGATCATATCCGATGTGTATTACATTCCAAATCTCAGGAACAATATATTGAGCCTAGGACAACTAACAGAATCGGGTGTAAAGTGGTCATGGAAGGAAATCATCTGTTGATATATGATCATGGGAAGAACTTGTTATTCAGAGTAGAAAGGTCTAAGAACAGGTCGTACAACGTCACGTTGAATATAGGAACACCCGTATGTCTTCTAGCAAGCATGGATGATGAAGCATGGATGTGGCACGCATGATTGGGTCATTTAAACTTTGAATCAATCAAAGACATGACTCGGAAGAAGATGGTTCAAGGAATTCCAAAAGTTAAGCACACAAGACAGATTTGTGATGCTTGTGTTATAGGAAAACACATTAGAGATCCATTTCCAAATAAAGCTAAGTTCATGTCTGTAAAACCATTTAGACTTGGTCTATAGAGATCTACGTGGTCCTATATCCCCACCAACACATTCGGGAAAGAAGTATATATTCCTACTTGTAGACGACTGTACTTGTTACATGTGGGTTTATTTCTTAGTATCGAAGGATCAAGCATTTGAGCTATCTAAAGAATTCAAGGAAAAGGTGGAGTCAGAATTACGAACCAAGTTAAGGATGCTGAGGACTGATAGAGGAGGATAATTCACATCAAATGAATTAAATCAGTACTGCAAGGGAAATGGGATTTCAAGGTAAGTAACAGCACCTTACACACCACAAAAAAATGGAGTAGTTGAACGAAGAAATAGGACGATGTTATCTACTACTCGGAGCATGCTTAAGGCAATGAAGATGCCTCAGAATTTCTGGGGTGAAGCAATTAGGCACACAATATTCGTACTAAATAGAGTTCCTATGAAAGCTCTATTGGATAAGACACCGTACGAAGCATTAACTGGAAGGACGCCAAACCTAGGATACTTGAAGATTTTTGGTTACACGGTAAATGCCAAGGTAATATCATCTCACTTCAAGAAATTGGATTATAGGAGCACGCCTATGGTGTACTTAGGTGTGGAAGAAGGATCAAAGGCATATAGGTTATACGATCCGGCAAAAGATAAGATTAGTGTAAGTCGTGATGTTAAGTTCTTCGAGAAGAAATCTTGGAATTGGGATAGTTATATCAAAGAGAAGAGTACATCAAGAAGCAATGGACAAGTTTTGTCATTGAAGGGTTTGATGAAGTTCAAACAGTAGTCGTAAATCCTGAGATTCATGATGACAATTACCACGAAGGAGAAGTTGGAAATAAAAATTCTTCTGTTACCCCTCCAACGTACTCCTATGAAACTATATCAAATAAAGAGGAAGAGGTTCATGAAACAAGTAGGAGTTCGCATCATGAGTTTGATCATACCCCTAAACGAGGTTTTAGGAGGATATCACAAGTGCAAGAGAAAGCACAAGCAAGACGTTTAAACATTGAAGAGTTGGAAGAACTTATGATGGTGGAGGAAGAACCACGCAACTACAAGGAAGCATCTAAAGATGTAAGATGAATTGAAGCAATGAAGGTTGAATTAGATTCAATCAACAAAAACAACACTTGGAAGTTGACTACTTTTCCAAGCGGTCATAAGACGACTGGTCTGAAGTGAGTGTTCAAGACGAAGAGAGATGCTAAGGGAAACATTGTGAAATAACAAGGCAAGGCTAGTAGCAAAAGGTTACGTACAAGAACATGGAATAGATTTCGATGAAGTATTCGCACCAGTTGCACGTATCGAAACTGTTCGGTTGATCCTAGCCTTGGCAGCCTATCATGGCTGGGAAGTACATCATCTGGATGTAATATCAACATTCTTAAACGAAGAATTAAAAGAAGAGGTCTATGTCTCACAACCTGAAGGTTTCATAGAGCCTAAGAATGCGGGAAAGGTATACAAGCTTACCAAAGCTTTCTATGGACTAAGGCGAGCACCACATGCTTGGAATATGAAGTTGGATCATATATTGAAGTCGTTAAACTTCAAGAAATGCAATCTGGAACAAGCAGTGTATACAAAGAAGACGAAGAATTCTACGCTGATCATTGGAGTTTATGTTGATGACTTAATAGTCACGGGTACTCCAAAGAAGGAAATTGACTTGTTCAAATCCCAAATGAAAGATAAGTTTGAAATGGGCGATCTAAGATTGATGGCATACTATCTCGGGATTGAAGTTACCCAAGTCGGGGGGTGAGATTGCAATAAAGCAGACATGATATATCAACAAAATCCTGGAGGTGAGTGATATGGTTAACAGTAATGAAACCAAAATTCCCATGGATCCGGGAACAAAGTTAACCAAGACTGAGGGAGGCACACATGTAGACTGTACACAATACAAAAGTCTAATTCGAAGCCTAAGGTACTTGTTGCATACAAGGACAGATTTATGTTACTCAGTGAGATTGTTAAGTAGATTCATGCAAGAACCTATGGATCATCACTTGAAGGCTGTTAAGCAAGTGATACGTTACACAAAGGGACGAAGGATCATGGAATTATCTACAAGAAAGGAGGCTGCAAGATAACTGGTTATAGTGATAGTAGTTATGGCGTCAACATAGACAAAGAAAAGGGAACTACTTGGCTCGTGTTCTACTTTGGAGAATCTCCTATAACCTGGTGTACACAGAAGCAACAAACGGTTGCATTATCATCATGTGAATCAGAATTCATGGAAGCAACAGCAGCAGCATGTCAAGCATTGTGGTTAAAGCGCTTACTTGGAGAACTAACTGGCTTGAAGGAAGAGAAGATAACTCTGAAAGTTGACAACATTTCAGCAATAGCGCTTATGAAGAATACGTTGTTTCACGGAAGAAGCAAGCATATAGACACACGTTATCATTTCATTAGAGAGTGTGTGGAAGACGCATATTAGTGGTGAGTTGCAAAAGTTGGATATACTGACAAAGGCACTCGCAAAACTCAAGTTTGCAACTATGAGACAAATGCTTGGTGTTCAAGATCTATGACAAGAAGATGATCGTGATTAAGGGGGTGAATGTAGCATTAATCACTCGTCATCAAAGTACAAGGGTCGTAGTATAATTAGTTATAAAGTAGGGTCTAGATATGTTAAGGTGGAAGATTATAACTTCCATATACATGTGTCAAGTTAGGATTGGTTTGTGTAATCTATAAATAGGGGCAACATTCAGTACGTTTAATTCAATGCAATCCAAGTTGAAGTTCAAGTTCAAGTATTCAAATAGATTGATTGTTCATTATCATTGTTCATCTTGTTTCTTTATCAATTCATCATCAAGATCCAGATTGGACCAACAGCTGGAACTCTGCATATTTGTCCAATTTTACAAAACCAAGAGAGTGAGTTAACAAATACCTACCCAATTTAGTTTTGTCAAAAAAGTTAACACATCAATGAAAACATACTGGACTAATGAGCTCATCTATGAAATATACACCAAGTTGGTTGTAAACCTTTAAGAGCAAGTTTGTAATTTGTGAACTTTGGGGGATCAAGCATGTAAGAACTGTAAATTACTAGGACCAACAAAATAATTAACTCTAACATGCAAGATTTAGACGTAGAAAGTTGAGTGTTTTCTTAACGATCGCATGGCCTCAATCAAACCTGAGTTTTTTTCATGATTTTTTAATGTTTTAGTTATCTATATATATGGTGAGTAAATAAAAAGTTCTATTCTTTCTTAGTCTAATGATGATTTTCATTTTGTCAGGACCGGCTCAAACGAACTATGATATTTGAACTCATTTAGGTGGTATTGGTATCGGCTCATCGAACTCTACCATCTTATATGGTTTACTTTTTAAGCTTTTCCGTGTTTTTTAGTAAACGTAACACAACCTCGGTAAAAGTTTTATAGCTTTAAAAGAATTTGTAAGGAAAAGGAAGATAACAACTCTTAAGATATTTTCCTATTCACATCCATATCATATTCTATCCTATAATTTAAATAAATATTATATATTTCAAAATTTCTCTCATTAAAAAAAACCAACATGTCATTTCCTATCTTTATGTTTATCTTACTTTAAGCACTTATTTTGTTATGTTTTTCACTTTTATACACTCACATAAACATGATGGGTGATAAATACAATACGAGAAGTTATTGTAGCAACCTTTTATAACTCAGGATTAGAGAATAGTGGAATGGATGAAGACATGGAGTGTGGATTGTTTTTAAGAAGAATTTTTTATATTTTAAAAATTAGAAAGGGTGTGATGGATGGGTTGTGAATAGGAACCAAAAACTAAATCTATTTTCATCTTGGATCATTATTCTTACTATCTAAAATACAAACCGAATACAAAACAAAATAACACTGACAAATCTAGTATAACTATCATGATGCTCTAGTAAAATTCATTGGCTCCACAAAGACTTGTAAGTAGAGGTGTACAAATCGTTTTTTACAAACTAAAATGGTTTAAAACCGAACCGGTTTGGGTCAAACCAATTCGGCTTAGAAATCGGTTTAAGCATAGAAGTAGCCAAAGTGATGCGGACTGGTGGTTCGGGTCAGTTTTAAATCGGTTAAAGACAAAACAAAAAATGGTTTGATTGAAGAATACCCCAACCGTTATACGAACCAGCGGTTTGGTTCGGTTTGGAGACTGGTTTGGTAGAAACCGGTTTCAAGAACGAACCGGTTTGATTCGGTTGCCAGTTAACGGTTCCAAACTGGTGTTTTTTTACACCTAGTTGTAGACTTGTAGGCTTGTAGCACCATAAATCTTTGCATTTTTTCATAAAAGCGGCCGGAGCCCAAATCTTTATGTCATAACCATTAGGATTTCGGCCATATCATTTGGGCCTTAGCTTTAATTGGCCCACTCCATAACTGATGTAATAAAGCAAACAAATAAAGATTCCAAAAAATAGCCCGATAGCGTCTACAAAGCAAGCCCAAAAATAGGCATTTAATCTCGTAAACATCAAACTCTTAGCTTTAGCCTTTAGGGTTTAGATTTTATAGTTCAGACTTTTAGTATTTTTCTTTTCCTTTTTATGGAAAAAGGCAGAGCATTGGTAAAGAACAAGAGATTTTCGCTTTTAAGGTTTAGTGTTTAGTCTTTATGGTTTAGCTTTACGATTTTAGCTTTAGGGTTAGATTTAGAGTTAGACGAATCTAACCTAAAACTAATATTGAGTCTCAGGCATGTTTGGAATTGAGTTTGAAAATATCTTATCGGCTTATTGGCTTTTCCAAAAAGCCAATAAGTTAAATGGTGTTTGACAATCACAAAAAAACCTTTTATTTTAGCTTTTTAAAATGGTTAAAAAGCATTTTTCCAAAATCCCCAAATCCTAACCATAAGCACTTTTCAAACTCAATCTCAAACATGCTCTCATATACCCAAAACAAAATTATTTCTATGCTACTTACGCAAAATGGACTTTTTAGGTGATCTTCCTCTATAATATATGTTTTGTGTTGATGCTATTGTATTGTATTGTTTTTTTTTTATACATTTAAAACTACAATACTATATCTTTTAAGACTAGATAGAAAACGCAAGCAATGTTTTATCATACACTTCGATAATCATAAAAACCTATTAGTCTTGAATTAAGTTAAGGGCTTGCACTAAGTTGTCATATCTTGAGCTTCTTGCCCAATTAATAAACGTTAGACCACACTTTCGTGATATTCTGTCCATTAGCTTAGTTCATATAATCGGGCTAGGCCATTAGGGTGGGCATGTGGTCCTAATGATGTTTAGTTGTGTTGCTAGAAATGGACAAAAAATGATAGGATTACATAAATAGTCATTAGACTCAAACAGGGTTGGGGCCTTCACCTTTCCTCTCAAGTCATTTCCCCATAAATGCAGATCAATAGGTGTCAAAGCAGTTGGCATGGAAAAAGACCGGTTACACCGTTTTCAATGGGAGGGTTCACCGGGTGCCTGCCTGCCCAACATCTCTCTTTCGGTTTTCCCAGATCTAGAAGCTGGATCCAACTCTAACACCCCCACCCGTATCCCCACCCCATAGGCCTTCCACATTGGTCACATGCGTCTCAAGGGTAGTGTCATCGGAGATGGTATAACAAGTCTCATTAACGTTTGGGTTTCACTTTGTACTAAATATTGAATGGCATTCGATTAAAATTTTCCTTTAGTTATGACTTTGGGTCATTATTTCTCCCCATTTGATAAACGAGTTTACAAAATAAATGAACCGGTTAGATTTGACCACAAAACTAATTGTTTAGCTAAAACGCCCACACATTCGGAACGAAACTTACTGGGCCCACTTAGACTAAATACAAACCTCAAGAATTACATCGTGTCAGAATTTGACACTCATGTATTGATGATAATCGTAAGTAAACATATACGGTTAATAAAAAAGAGAGGCATGGAAACAAAAGTAAGCACATGTGATGTGAGGGTGTCATGCATATATGGTGTGTTGAGTGCCTCTAAAAATCAAAACACAGATTCCGTGTTGGACTTTTGTGGGGAAGGTGACGTTAAGCAAGTGAAAATGGAAAGACGAAAGGTGTTGGAGGTTGTGGTTCACATAAAAATAAAATAATGGGATTGATACTATACTACTAATAAGAACGTGCATGGCTGAATATGGACCCAACCAAACCGAGCCCACATATTAGGTGGATGTAGACATTTGCAAGCTCAAACATAGACCACAATTATCCGCGTCAATTTAGGAATCACAAATGCATGGTCCCACTACTAACATGGCCCGGTCGGGTCAACCCGTTATTATTTATTATATTATTTTACCTTTACGTGAATGGTGTTATAATATTAGCCCTAACTATAACAAGCTTAATATGAGACTTGGAGTTAACAAGAAACAATGGAATAAGGAAAATATAAGAATATGAATTTTTACTGATGCCTTAAATCTATCAAGATACATGGTATTTATAATATCAAAAGAACTGTTCCATATACTATTGGGAGGAGGGGACAAGAGTTAATAATTGGTGACAATAATGAAAATGTGTCATACACACAAAAGTGTCGGTGTTCATAACACAAAAGTGTCGGTGTTCATAACACTCCCCCTTGGATGACACTTTTTCAAAACTTCGGGGTCTTGAAGTACCGCCTCATTAAAAACCTTGCTAAAGAAAAACCCAATGGGAAAAAGCTTTAGCTAAGGGAAAAAGAGTGCAGTATATAGCAAGCCCTCAAATTGCAGGTCGTTACATTGTTCGTACATGGCGCATGCCAATATCATGAACATGTTTCCTGAATGTTGCTGTGGGAAGTGCTTTTGTGAAAAGATCAGCTGAGTTGTTGCTGGACTGGACATATCTCATTTCAACCTGATTGTCTTTAATAAGGTCTCGAGTATACTCAAAGTATCTTGGTGGTATATGCTTTGTTCTGTCACTTTTGATATATCCTTCCTTCATTTGCGAGACACAAGCTGCATTATTTTCATAGATAGGAGTTGGAATTCGATATTTCTCTAGTCCACAAGAAATCAATATGTGTCGTGACATAGATCTTAACCATACACATTCTCTTGAAGCTTCATGCAATGCAATGACTTCAGCATGATTTGAAGATGTTGCAATGAGTGTTTGTTTCTGAGAACGCCATGAAATCGCAGTTCCTCCATTCTTAAATACATATCCAGTTTGAGATTTTGCTTTATGGGGATCAGATAAATAACCTGCATCTGCATAACCAACGAAAAATATGTTTAATGTCATTCCAATGTCTTTTAGTAGGGGATGAACTGAATCTTGCCAATAAATTAACTGCAAAAAAAATGTCAGGTCTTGTACAGTTAGTAAGATACATAAGTGCTCCAATTGCACTGAGGTATGGTACTTCGGGACCAAGAATCTCTTCATTATCTTCGCAAGGACGAAATGGATCATTGTCAACATTGAGTGATCTAACAACCATCGGTGTGCTTAAAGGATTTGCTTTGTCCATATTGAAACGTTTTAAGAGTTTCTCAGTATAAGTTGGTTGATGCACAAGTATCCCATTATGCATATGCTCAATTTGTAAACCAAGACAATATTTGGTTTTTCCAAGATCTTTCATTTCGAATTCTTTCTTTAAAAGAGCAATTGCTTCATTAATTTCTTTTTGTGTCCCAATTAAATTTAGATCGTCAACATACACAGCTATGATCACATATCCTGATGTTGTCTTCTTGATGAAGACACATGGACAAATAAGATTATTTGTGTATCCTTTGCTTATCAAATAATCACTCAAACGATTGTACCACATCCTTCCAGATTGTTTCAGTCCATACAAGGATCTTTGTAATTTGATGGAATACATTTCCTTAGGTTTTGAGCTTATTGCATCGGGGAGTTTAAATCCTTCGGGAATTTTCATATAGATGTCACTATCTAGTGATCCATACAAGTAAGCTGTGACAACATCCATAAGGCGCATCTCTAAATTTTTAGAGACTGCTAAGCTGATTAAATATCTAAACGTAATAGCATCCATGACAGGAGAATACGTTTCTTCATAGTCAATTCCTGGCCTCTGAGAAAAACCTTGAGCTACAAGTCTTGCTTTATATCTTGTAACTTCATTTTTCTCATTTCGTTTTCTCACAAAAACCCATTTATATCCTACAGGTTTCATTGACTTTGGTGTAATGACAATAGGTCCAAAAACCTTTCGATTGTTTAGTGAGTTTAATTCAACTTGCATAGCATCTTTCCATTTGTTCCAATCTTGTCGATTTTTACAATCATCTACAGATTTTGGTTCAGGGTCATCATTTTCTTAAATGATATCGCTTGCCACAGAATAAGAAAATATATCAACAATATTTTCCATTTCATCTCGATCCCACATTATATGTGATTTACCATAGTTTATTGACAATTCTTTATTGGAATCATTTATTTCTTCCTGAGGAAATGTTATATCATTTATTCTTTCCTGAGGGAAGGTTTTGTCAATCATTCCTTCCTTAGGGTCAGTATCCTTCTCAGAACCCTTTCTTTTTCGAGGATTTTTATCCTTTGAACCGATTGGCCTTCCACGTTTTAAACGTTTTTGAGATTCATGAGGTGCATTATTAAGGTTTTGCTTGTTTGGAATCTCAACTCGAGCTGGAGCATTAGCAGCTGGTATATGAGATTTAGTGACTCTGTTTATATCAGTAAATGCATCAGGTAACTGATTTGCAATTTCTTGTAGATGTATTATTTTTTGAACCTCTGTCTCACTTTGTTTTGATCTTGGGTCTAGGTGTAACAATGATGGCACACACCATGATATATCTCTTTCTTGCTTTTTCATTTCTCCCCCTAATGTCGGGAACATTGTCTCGTTAAAATGACAATCATCAAAACGTGCTGTAAATACATCACCTGTTAAAGGTTCAAGGTATCTTATGATGGAAGATGTTTCATATCCAACATATATTCCCAACCTTCTTTGGGGACCCATTTTTGTGCGTTGTGGTGGTGCAATAGGAACATACACAGCACAACAAAAAATTCTAAGATGAGAGATATTTGGCTCATTTCCAGAAACAAGTTGTGTGGGAGAGTATTTATGATTTGCACTTGGTCTCACGCGGATTAATGATCCAGCATGCATAATTGCATGACCCCAAATAGAAACAGGGAGTTTTGTCCTCATTATTAATGGTCTAGCTATTAGCTGTAGGCGTTTGATCAACGACTCGGCTAAGCCATTTTATGTGTGTACATGAGCAACAGGGTGTTCTACAACAATCCCCACAGACATGCAATAATCATCAAAAGCATGTGATGTAAATTCTCCCGCATTATCAAGCCTTACTCTTTTAATGGTATAATCCGGAAAATGTGCACGTAATTTGATAATTTGAGCAAGAAATTTTGCAAAAGCAACATTACGAGTCGATAATAAAGAGATATTAGACCATCTGCTAGATGCGTCTATTAAGACCATGAAGTATCTAAATGGTCCACATGGTGGATGAATTGGTCCACATATGTCACCTTGAATTCTTTCAAGAAACATTGGTGTTTCTTTATCGACTTTTAATGGCGAAGGCCTTGTAATTAATTTTCCAATAGAACAAGATGTACATTGAGGCATTTTATCTATTTTATGGATCTTTTGACCTTTCAGTGGATGCCCATGTGTATTTTCAATGATCCTTTTCATCATTGTGGATCCTGGATGGCCTAATCTGTCATACTATAAGTTTATGATACCAGAATCGCAACAATTTTCTTTGACTGCCATATGTGCTTGAGGCACATTTATATATGTATAATGCAAACCAGAATGGAGCATTGGCAATTTTTCCAATATTTGATCTTTGCTTATGATATGCAAATATTTTTCATTACTAACAGTCCTTGACTGAGTATCATATCCATTATGATATATGTTTCTGAACTCAACAAATTTCTTGTTGATTTTGGGGAAAATAAAGCATTTTCTATTTTGAGTTTTGTACCATTTGGTAATGCTAAATTAGCTTTTCTCACTCCTTCTATCAAGTTTGTAGGACCTGATATTGTATTGATGATCCCTTTTGTTGGTTTCAGTTTATAAAAATACTTTTTAGATCTAAGTATAGTATGCGTGGCTCCACTATCCGCTATACATATATCTTCTTCATTTGTTTGATCTTGTGCTCCGGTGATTTTCATTTTAAATCTTGAAAAATATTAAGAAAGAAAAAATAAGTGTATAACGAAGACATATGATATTTTAATAAGAACTTTATTTAATTGAAACACAAGTAGTACATGAAAGAGGAACTACATAATTAAAGATAATGAGAATACACTTAATAACTGCATCTAATTATAGTAGTCAAGAAACTTTGTTTCAAAGTTCTACCCCAAAGTCTTCAACGCTCAGCTCAGCATTGATATTATTAAAGTTATCAACATGGTTCACTTCTTTCTCTTTTCCTTTTAGAGAGGCTTGGTACAGTTCACACAGATATGGAGCTGTGCGACAAGCCTTTGCCCAGTGGTTTGTACTTCCACATCTAAAACATGAAGTGCCATTGTTTTCGGACCTACCAGCTTCATTCCATTTATTTTGGTGGTTGGAATTGGTATTGTGTGGGACAAGATAATTATTGGCTCTCTGGTTACGACCACGACCACGGCCACGACCACGACCGTAAGAGTTATTGTTCCATTTGAATGGATGCTTACGATCATTAAAATGCCTTTTGTCAAAATGACCACGTCCACGTCCACGGCCTCGTCCTCGACTTTGTTCCCATTTATGATCAGAAATTTTATGAGAACTTTTGTGAGCAACATGTGCTTCTGGTATTGCTAATGAACCCGTAGGACGAGATTGATGATTTTTCATCAATAATTCATTATTTTTTTCTGCTACAAGGAGTAATGCATTTAGATCAGAGTATCTCTTAAAATTCTGCAAACGATAATGTGTTTGCAAGTTTATATTTGATGCATGAAACGTGGAGAAAGTTTTCTCTAACTTTTCTTCCTCTGTTACAGGATACCCACAAAATTCTAGCTTTGAACAAATTCGGTATAAAGCAGAGGTGTAATCATTTACCCTCTTAAAATCTTGGAACCTAAGACTGTTCCATTCATCTCTAGAAGTAGGAAGTAAAACTTCCTTTAGATGACCGAATCTGCTTTTCAAATCTTCCCATATCATATATGGGTTATCATAATTAAAATACTCATGCTGTAGTAATTCATCAACATGTTTATGGATGAAAACATCAGCTCTTGCTTTATCCTGGTCAGAGCAATCATTGTATTCTTGGATTGCGTCTAACACATCCATAGATTTTAAATGTCTTTTGACATTTGCTGTCCAAGACATATAATTTTTCCAGAAATGTTGAGTGCAGGGAATTCGAGTTTTGCTATATTTGACATTTTGTTGCTAAACATAATAAAGCAAATAATAAGATAAATATTAGAATCCATATATATCAATCAACAATGAGATACAATACATTGGTAGAGCTATAAACATATAAAAGAAAAAGAAAATGCCGAAATCTTCAGATGGGAGATTAAAAATTAGAATGATAAGTAGTATAAGCATTATAGTGACCAACATCAAAACCGGGTGAATCATTTTGAGAATTTTATCTTGGATAAATTTAATAAGAAGAATGTTTGTTGTAAATGAAATGGGGTTAATGATTGGTTATTTATAGTGAAAATTTATAACCCTTTTATAACGGTTATATTACCGTTTATAACAGTAACATTACCGTTTGTGTGTGAGTGTATATATAATATATAATATTAATTATTTAAAGTAAGATAATAAATAAGATATTAAATACAGTTTATTTTATAAAATATATAATTAGTATGCACAATAATAAGAATAGAATTGTTAGTGTAAATAAATCTAACTTCTAAATGAGATATTAGTGTGCATATATAAATAAAAGTTAGAATAGTTATCAAATTTTAATAACAATGTTTATACACATTATTGCTATTACTCAGTATATTAGTTAGTATATGTATATGCATAGATATATATCTAATGTACATAATTAAAGAAGTGTTTATGATGCTTATGTAGATACCTTTGTGTCTATTACCTTTCTTGGTTAGGATATAAGCGGCTCGTGCTGATAACGTGTTATAATATTAGCCCTAACTATAACAAGCTTAATATGAGACTTGGAGTTAACAAGAAACAATGGAATAAGAAAAATATAAGAATATGAATTTTTACTGATGCCTTAAATCTATCAAGATACATGGTATTTATAATATCAAAAGAACTGTTCCATATACTATTGGGAGGAGGGGACAAGAGTTAATAATTGGTGACAATAATGAAATGTGTCATACACACAAAAGTGTCGGTGTTCATAACACAAAAGTGTCGTTGTTCATAACAAATGGTGATTTTTAAATATACATGAGCATTAATTGGTAGGGTGTAGATAAGGTGAAAGGACCATGTGTGTTGTGTACTTTTGTGGTGATTGTGTGTCCATTGGGCACTCTCTCATCTCCTCAGTCCCCATTGTTTGAATCTCATTTATATCTACACCATCTTTTCTTTTCAGATCATGTGTTGTAGATTTTGAAGTAATAAAAAAAACAAAGAAATTTAAATATAAATATCTTGAAAACGAATATACTTTTCTCATTTTTCTTATATAATTACATAACATGTTGACAATTCACGTAACATATGTTTTGCAATCACATATCATAATTACATACTAGCTAGTTGTATAATCACATAGCATGTTACATAGTCATTTAGTATTCTGCATCATGTTACATAATCAATAACTTTAAAAAACTATAGTGTTATTATACTTATATTTAAATAAAATTCTTTATGTTATGGTTTAATTTTTATAAAAAAATTAATAAGGTTTTTAAATGTTATTCGATTTAAAAAAAATTGGTGGAAGTAGATTTGAATCCGCAAAATGTCAACAATATTCCTTTAGGCCTTATTTAGTCTCATTTTGCATAAGTTTAAACGTAAATTTTCACACCAATTAGTCTTAACCATTTAATAGATGCTCTCAAATCATTCTTACACTTTATATAAAAAAAACTCTTTGAATTTGATAATGCCCCGAATAAGGTTATCAATCAATCAATCATACCCAGTTAAGTACCACCAACAGCAAAGCTATAAGTAGGGTCTGGGGAGGGGTGGGATGTAGGCACACCGTACCTCTATCCAACGGGATAAAAAAGTGGCTTCCTGAGAGACCCTCAGCTCTGAAATACATATGTATGAGTCAATATAAAGTAGATGAAATAATAATAATAATAATACAAATTAATAATAATATTAATAAAAACAATAATAGTAATAATAAAATAATAATAATAATAATAATAATACTATATGATGTGTGATCAAAATAAGGTAAATAGAAGCCATAAGGTACTTCTTTGTTCCTAAATATCTTTAACTTTAATCATACTTTTCCAAGAATTTCTATCTCCAACCATGTCCTCGGAGAGGTTTAGGTCTATCAAATCACGCCTAATCTTCTCATCCCAAGTTAATTTTGGTCGTCCTCTACCCCTCCTCCCCTCTATAGTCATGTTTTCTACGGATCTAACAGGATTCGTCGAATGTCTTCTCTTCACATGTCCAAACCATCTCAATTTGCACTCTCTTATCTTGTCTGATATGCTCGCTACCCCTAATCTCTCCCGAAACACAACGTTTCTTATTCGCTGTAACCTTGTGTGGCCACACATCCATCGTAGCATTCTCATTTCTGCTACCTCCATCTTCAGCTCATGTGCCTTCTTGATGGTCCAGCAATCTGTTCCATAGAGCATTGCAGGTCTAACTACGACCCTATAAAATTTTCCTTTTAGTTTAGTTGGGAAATTCTTGTCGCATAATATACATGTGGCTGCTTTCCATCTACACCATCCTACCTAGACTCGACGGGTCACATCACTGTCTAATTCCCCATCGCTCTGAACAAAAGATCCTAGATACTTGAACTTCGTTACCTGCGGGACCACCTGCCCTTCAATTGTGATTTGTGCGTCTTCATTGTCATTCACACCCCCAAAATCACAGTGGAGGTACTCCGTCTTAGAGCGATTAATCCTTAAACCTTTTGTCTCTAAGGTTGATCGTCACTTCTCTAACCTCGTGTTTAGATCTTGTTTTCTCTCAGCAAGTAACACAATATCGTCTGCGAACATCATGCACCACGGTAGCGTCCCTTGAATCGATTTTGACAACTCATCCGAGACTACTGCAAAAAGAAACGGACTCAGCGCTGACCCCTGGTGGAGTCCTACCTCTACGGGGAAGGAATCAGTATCCCCCACGGGCGCATGAACACTCGTTGCGGTCCTGGTATACATATCCATAATTATCTCTATATATTTCCTCGATACTCCTTTACCCTCCAAGCACTCCCAAAGCACCTGTCTTGGCACACTATCGTAGGCCTTTTCAAGGTCAATAAACACCATATTCATGTCACGTTTCTTCTCCCTATACTTTTCCATCAATCTTCTTATAAGGTGTATTGCCTCTGTGGTGTTTCGCCCCGGCATGAAGCCAAATTAGTTCACTGTAACCTAGGTTTCCCATCTAAGTCTAACCTCAATCACTCTTTCCCATAGCTTCATCGTATAGCTTAGTAATTTGATTCCTCGATAGTTACCACGACATTGGGTGTCTCCTTTGTTCTTATAGATAGGAACTGCGACGCTGCTCCTTCACTGGTCTGGCATCTTACTAGATTTGAGGACAATATTGAAGAAATCAGTTAACCACATGACTCCTTCCTCTTTCAGACACTTCCACACCTCGATGGGTATGTTGTCTGGGCCAACCGCCTTAGCCCTTCCCATCCTCCTAAGTGCATTTTGGACCTCTTCTCGTGTTATCCGTCGGCAGTAACAGTTATTCGGCAGTTGTCGTTGGAAGGTTGTGTTATCATGTTCTTCTTGGTAAGCTCTCCCATTGTTAAAAAGATTGTGAAAGTAGGTTTACCATCTTAGCTTGATATCCTGCTCCTTGACCAGTACATGTCCATCTGTATCCTTTATGAACTTAACCGGCCCTAGGTCTTGCCTTCTACGCTCCATAGCTTTGGCAATCTTAAACATAGCTAGGGGTGCAAACGAGCCGAGCCGAGCCCGAGCTCGACTAGGCTCGAGCCCGGCTCGTTTAACTTACACAGAGCTCGAGCTCGGGCTCGGCTCGTTTTGAGCTCTATTTTCAAAGCTCTAGCTCGTCTCGTGAATGGATTTTGAAGCTCGAGCTCGGCTCGTTTACTATTTATCAATTATTTTTTTATATAATTATAATTATTTTATATATTTTTTTCTATTATAATTTTAGGTATAAAAGAATATATATTATTCAGATAGTTTTATTTATTTTTTAATAACATTATATTTATTAATTAATAATTATTAAATATATATTTTAAAAAAATTAAATAAATGGCAGGCTCGTTTAGGCTCGCGAACCGGCTCGAGCTCGATAAGTAAAGCTCGGGATCGGGCTCGTTTATTAAACGAGCTTATTTTTAGGCTTGAGCTCGGGCTCGATAAAGCTCGGCTCGAACGAGCTTTTTAACGAGCCGATCTCGAGTAGCTCGCGAGCAGCTCGGCTCATTTGCACCCCTAAACATAACATGTTCCCCCTTTTTTGTTTCTAAACTTTCATATATCCGTTTATAGGCCGCGTTCTTTGCTTCTGCCACTGCCTTCTTCGCCTCTCTTTTGGCCGTTTTGTAGGCCTCCCTCGATTCCACTCGCTTCTCCTCACTCGTGCACCTCATAAGCTCCCTAAAACATCTTTGTTTTTCCCTTATCTTGTCTTGTACGATTAGAAATGTTAAAAAAATATATATACTTTTATTTAAATATTTAACTTTGGTGGTTAGTATTCAACTTCGTGAGCTATATTTTTTTGAGTTTTACATTTCTTATCTTATAAATAATAGAAATGAGAAGTTAGAACAAAAAATGTTAATTAATTGTTAATAGTTTTCTCGTAACTTTATAGCTCCATTATATATATGATTTATTTTTCTGTTATTTGTTTCGATTCATTTATTGGAGATGGGATGCCACCTTCAGTTGTTATGAACGACAAAATATCCATCTATACAAGTGGAGGAAGCATAAGGTGCATACAAGTGTTGATATCTTCGTCTGTTTGTTTCCTTTCTATATATTATTATAATGTATAATTAAATGCTTAGAAATAAATAATGGTTAGTTTGGGTTAATATACTCTTTCAAAGAACACCGTATGACCACGGTCATCCCCTTTATTTTGACATGTCGCACGACCAGTCGCCGGATGTAAATTTGTTTCTTATTCTCTTGTATTTTTCCCGTTTCATTGGGATACCAATTATGTTTATCTTTCTGGCGACAATGAACCAAAACCAGGGGAAGCCGTGGACTAATGTAAAGTCATCCTAACCTCAGTTTCATGGATCCAAATAGGGATGAGTATTTGGTATCCGGTATTCATAAAGTACCAAAAAATACGCTAGATTATTCGGTATCCATCCTTTTCAACAATTCGGTACCGATACCAGAAGTATCGAATTTTTCTAATGAGTACTGGTACCGTACCGATAAATTTGATACGATACTCGGTATCCACTTTTCTAAAAATTTGGTTTTGATATTTCCAATACCGATCTCATCCTAAAATCCAACAGTCTGTGGTGTGCCTAGTCATCGTTTTACCACGGTCACATGACAACCCCTTTGTTGACTATTGGAACTCCACTGCACCCTTACATGACTACTACAGGATCACTAACATTGAAGAATATGGATTATTTTAAGGGCAAAATCAAGAAAATCGTGGATTTTTGGTGGAATTTTGGACATATGCGTTAAGAACCTAGATCGGGACTATTATTTTATTATTATTGTTCTTTTTTTATGTTTCATTTTTTTTAATGTCCAATATGAGCATTCGATTTTCTACTACTTTTGTGACATTCGTCATTTTCGGTTTAACTTGAATTTGTTTTTTGTATCGAAAACCCAACCCGTTTTTGTCTTTTGGATATTTCGTTATTAATAAAATATAGGTTTTTATGTTCGCTTATGTTACCCAATTGTCGGATTAAGAAATCATCTCTTTCGGTACATTAAAACACCCTTTTTTGGCTAAAAATGAGTTAAAACAAACTTAAGGGACTAAAATTGTCAAATAACAAAAGCATGTAACTCTTGAAAGCAACATTATGGTCAACCCTTTACTCTTTCCCTATATAAACAAGACCAATGCATCCCATTTGGGTTTGCTCATTCACCTCAAACTCTCCACAATCTAAATCTAAGCATTCTTCTTCAAACTCTTGATAGTTTGACATCTAAAGTCAAACTAATATTAATCTTTGTTTCTAACAAATTCTTATTAATTAAAACTTGTTATTATAGCTTGTTTAAAACATACTCCCTTTGTTTCCTTGGCTTTCCCTTCTCCATCCATGGTCGGTTTAAGTGTTAAGTGTATTGCTAGGCAAGGCTTTATGAAGGACTATTATAGTCTTTGTTAAACACTTTAATTCATGCTTTAATTTATGTAAGCTTACTATTATTGTTTAGTTTATAACTAGTAATAAGACCCCCGCAACGGTGTGTCCGTAAGTTGTTCAAAGAAATTCCTAGAATAGCTTGTTGTGACTGCAACTAAATTGTCATGCAAAAGCAAGAAAGCAAGAAAGCAAGAAAGATATTCAACCATTTCGAAGTCATTTCAAAGCCATTAGTGTCCAATTCCAAGTGAAGTCTCAAATCAAATTAGGGTATTTATGATAGGAATTAGGCTTCAACACCCATAAGGGTCCTTAAAACTTTCATGTCAAAGCATGGCGCATACCTTATAAGCATCCAGAAGGGGTGTAATGTTCGAATTAGAAGTATGGCTAAAATCTGTTTTCTTGTTATTGCTATTTGACTTACCAAAGTAACATGTACAATTTTGAAAACCATTCAAGGTTTGTTACAGTAAAAGCAGACAAGACAAACGTAATGAACTGAATAGTAACGAACAACATAGACAAGTTAATTTTCTGTAGAATCTTCATTTGTTTGTAAAGTAGAAATTGAGGTCGTAACCGTAACAGTAGTAGCGGTGCCGCCACCATAAACGACCGGAGATGGCCGCCGCAACACTATGATAACACCACACAACATAGTCTATTCTTACTTTCTAAACGCCATATCACCGCCAAACATCACACCACCGTCACCTAGCTTCCGATACAGAACCCGACAAACAACATTAATCAAGGTCGGTTACCGGAAAAGTATAGATCCAGGTCTACACCGTAATCGTTGTACCTCTTCCGCCGCCATAGACGGCCAGAATTGGCTGCGGACAACAGCAAGATAACAATGTAACCGTTGGAGGGTTTTATAAACCCTTGAGCAGGGTTTTATAAACCATCTCAGATATTAATTTCACAACTCATGATGATTACCTCTATGCCTCTGCTAGAAAGGATGAGATCATGAAAGAGGACGAAGGGAGAGAGAGAAACAAAGAAGAAAATAAAAAAAAAGAGTGGCAATGGTGGGTAAAGACTGAGATGAAGTGATGGGAGATAAACACGTATATGAACAAATAAACACGTATAATGTGAATAAGACGGGTGTCTCACATGTGGTAACTCCAAAACGAAAACAACATGTACAACAATATCAGCTAATTGTACAATATGGTACAAGAATATCAGCTAAGTGTACAACAGAGTGTGCATGACAATGTTCTCTTTTATATATATATATATATATAATATTACTTTAGCTTTCAAATCATTTTAATGAGTTCTATGGTATTGGGTATGTGGCAACCATCCTCGGTTTCATTTCGAGTCAAAGACCGAACAAAAACCGAACTCTTATTTAAATACTTTATTATTTACATGTTGTATGTAAGACTTGATTATTATCATTTCCAAGTTTATTATAATAAACTCTACGGTATTGGGTATGTGGTAACCATCCTCGGTCTTATACCGAGTCAAGGACCGAACCAAGACCGAACTAAACCGAGTTCACTCGCTTAAGACACACTAGTTGTGTTTTGGGCTACCGAATCTCATATTTTTCTTTAAAACTATATTATAAACTAATTTTAATTGTTTTCTCAAAATAATTGGTATATTGGATCCAACTTGATCTTATAACAAGTTTGAACCTACAAAGCCAAACACTCGCTTAACGGACGTTAAGGTTCTTTTTAATAGAACTACACACTTGGTTAAGTTTCTTGTTTTCATTGAGTTATCTTATAACATTATCACTTTGGAATCTCGACTTCGGGCTTGACCAATTATCAAGACTCGAACCGACAAATCCGAACACTCGTAAAATCTCGTCTTAGTATCTATTTAACAAAGGGTCTTGCAATATCGCAATTATACCCAAATACTTACTTAACAAAAGTTAATTAAAACTGATGAATTGAATACCGAGACCAGATTTCGAGTAAACTTATTTTTCTAAAACCATTACTTTAATTCTTAAGTATGTACACTTAAACCCTCAAACTTTAATTATTTATCATACTTGTCATGTTATTTTACTTAAAGCTTTTAAGTCCATCTACTAACTCAAGACCCTTTTAATATAGGTCTTGCTCGTTGAACTTACCTTTCCGTTTTACCGCAAATTAATCCCTCAAGTTACTTATTTCACGTGAGTACATTTCATCCCCCGTTTACATTTTTATACTTTGGGGGTAACATGAATACCTATTCAAAACAAGAATGATTTATAATACTCTATCCTCAAAACACAAACTCTATGTTGTATGATACTTAGAATACTTGCTCTATTGTGTGTTATATGTTTCATATGCTTTACGTACACGAGTGTTTATTTTATGTTGTTGTTGAGCCTCAATAAGTATGATTATACGCACCCCTAACTACTTAAGGCTTGAGCTAGTATAATAGGGCCTCATTATCCGAGTATGTCGGTTGTTACCGATTAGAAATGATCCTCATTTATTTATGATTTATATACCGCAATTGTTGCTTTTATTTATAGTTTTATATGCGAGTTGTGGATTTTGCCTCATATTTTATATAATCAAAACTATGAAATTGCTCACCAACATTCGTGTTGACAAATTGTATTTTATGCATTGTTACAGGTTTGATTGTTGGTTGATTGGAATTTGAAGACGCTATTTTATTTTAAGACTGTTTAGGTTATTTAGAAGAATGAACAATTTAATTCTTATATTTGGTGTTATTTTATATAAACGATGTTTTGTTACTTTTGTTGATTAAATGAAGTGAATGAGTTGTTTAAATGTTGTCACTTTAATAGTGTCTTGTGTTCTTGAGCAATCCGTTGCACCCCGGCATGTTCCGCCGCTTTTATTCGGGGTGTGACAACTATGATTATAGGGTAGTATTAGAACATAGAGTATTTAAGGTTAGCATCGAGCTCACATGCCCAATTTATTTCTATATATTTTAATCATTTATTGAATAGAATGATTAACCAATTCTTAAGCATCTAAAAGATATTTGAGAATACGTGGTAACAAATTCAAACCTTTATCATATGTATGTGTGCGTGCTAGTGTGCATGCATGTACGTACGTACGTATATATGTATGCATGTATGTATCTGTGTAACTATATGTATGTATGTATGTATATATGTATGCATAACATTAATTCGTGTAGTCATAAAATGAAATGACGCAAAACTATTACAGACTAGACTTTTTACAACGGTCTTGGGTCTTTTACAGTGATCAATGCTTTGTATTATTACAGCAGTTCGCTTGAATTTTTATAGCAATCCGTTTGACCTTTCCACCGTATTTGATTTTTGGTATCGACTTAAACAACACACTTCATACTCCATGAGAAGTATGAGAATTTTGTTGTTTTAAGCAATACACTGATGCACTACTTTCTATCACCAATTAATTTGAAATTAGATCATACAACTACTTTCAATGTCATCATCATTATGGTTTGTTTGTAAGAAACAATTGTTGATGATTCAGATTCATCAACAAATGCGTAAAGATGCTTTTTTGAAAATTGTTTTTGACATAAGTTCGATAGTGTATGGGAGAGGAAAGCGAGGAGGGACTTGATGGACAGAAGCTTACAAAATTGCCTCAAACTGTCATTTGAGACTTGTAAACTAATACAGTTTACATTAAGTTTTATATATATGTCCCAAATATGAAATCCAAACTCATTACTTTTAAACTTTGGTTATCTAAAAGATGTTACTTTGTCCAAAGGATACGTATAGTTAAGTCGTTAGCTCAAAAAAATAAAAATAAAAAGATATATGGTGGTTGTGGATGTCATTGTGAGATAAACTGATATAAATTATAATGGAGTTGTATTGTTGATAGCAAGTGGATCTCCATACTCTTGCTTTATTTATGCTTTTTATTTTCTTTAAACGCTTCCTTTTGTCTGTTCCCAACTGAATATACTATCCGTTTCACTCAGCCTTTTATTTTTATTTTTTTCTCCATTAAATAAATGCTTTAAAACTTGATAGAGAACTCCAGAAATACCATTGCAATGCATGATCCTATAAAATACATGTATGGCAGTTTCCAACTCATTTTCAGTCAGATCAATGAATGGAGTGAACTAAAACAAAATCTGTTTTGTTCTTGTTATACCGAAATGTGTTTCCATTGATTTTGAAAAAACAATGATTTAAACTTTAATCAACTGTAAAGTTTTAATAATGACTTATTAACTTAACGTGACTTAAATTATTAATGTGTCAATCGTGTCGGGTTGGCGGGTTATCAGGTTGATGGGTATCGGGTTGGCATGTTAGCGTGTTGAGATTCTTCAACCCTAACCCAACCCATGTTTTTATTCGTGTCGTGTCGACCCATTTAGATTTGTGCCATGTTCGGGTTGTGTTTTGGGTCAACCAATTTTACGTTCATATACAAATATGAATAATATCTATTGGCTAAGTAATAAATTAAAAAAATATTTATTTTATTCATATAAAATTGTTAATAATATGTGATAAATCTAATTGTTTTTTGTGTTTTTATCTCTCATTCCCAATTAATAGACCTAAATTTACATATTTAGCTCAAGATAAGAAAAAACGAATGAAATAACCAGAAAATAAATGCTTAGAACTAACAAAATGAAAATGTTGGAAGTAAAAAGTAGATAAAACTAGTGTAAAAGAAATTAGTTTTACTTTTATAAGTTAACTAGATATATGGAAAATTAAAAATCTAAGTAACTAAATTTAAAATATTAACTACTCTAAAAATGTTAAACGAGTTAACATGACAACCCACTTTTTGACGGGCCAGGTTCGGGTTGACCTATTTTTTAAAACGTGTCGGGTTCGCGTTGACCTGCTTAAGAAAATGGGTCGTCTCGGCCGACTTAAAACCTATATTTTTTCGTGTCGTGTCAGGAATTGATATCCCTACATACGTGTAAGGCCCCGAACCCGGTAGCCCTACTTTAGCGTCGGATTTACTCATAAACACAGTCCTTCAAATCAGAGTTTATTAAAACTTTTCGCGGAATATAAAACATCAATCATTTGTTACAAAACATTAAATCTTTTCTTCGATACCATAACACAAAACTTTATATTCAAAACATCTTTACTTCTTTCTTCAGATGCCAGCCGATCAATCCATGTCGTGTGTCATCCTCATGCTAACTCTGTAATCAGCTCACCTGCGTGCATACTAAAAGTCAGCTACGCTGAGTGAGTTCTAGTTAATCAAGCAACTTATCATACAACCACTACATGCATCATATACGTATCCGCAGACACGTAGTCCACTATCTAACCTGCTTACATTACCACTTAGCCTCTTATTTACGCCTACCACTTTGCCACCTTGCCACTTTAATAACGTAAATCGTTATGCCACTTGCCACTTTAATAACGTAAATCGTTATGCCACTTTGCCACTTTAATAACGTAAATCGTTATGCCACTTTGCCACTTTAATAACGAAGGCACGTATAGGCTTACCCTATCACGTACTATCGTTATGCCACTAACACT
The DNA here is from genome assembly GCF_021521415.1 of Bidens hawaiensis. Taxonomy (NCBI): domain Eukaryota; kingdom Viridiplantae; phylum Streptophyta; class Magnoliopsida; order Asterales; family Asteraceae; genus Bidens; species Bidens hawaiensis. The sequence goes on along the minus strand of NW_027496579.1, from coordinate 105,375 downwards.
CTTACTAGACTCTTGCCACTTCTAACACGCTCTACATCTACTTGTCTACAACACGCTTCATATCATTTACATAATAAGCAAGTCACATCAACAATCATACACACATAATAACGATGGCACGTACAGGCTTTCCCTATCACGCGCTCACGTTATGCCACTAACACCCTTACTAGACTCTTGCCACTTCTAACACGCTCTACCTCTACTTGTCTACATCACACTTCATATCAGTTCGGTATTTACGTAATAAACAAGTTACATCATATCATTCATACACACTATCAACCACTTGGAATTTACTATCCTTGGCGATACGTGCAATATCCGAAGATCGTTCACGTACCGACAAGCATTATAAAATATATACCTCATATAACATCTATAGCATACACTTACCACTTAAGGTAAGTGTATTCACACTTCACATCGAGTATGCACACAGCCCCGAAAACATAACAAGGAAATGGGGCTAGAAACTCACCTGGACTCTGCTTCTTCCTCTGGTAGCTGTAAATCCCTTCTTTAACTGAGCTCGGCTGACTGTACAAGTTACACGTATCAATACTCGTCTGATCTAATCTGGTGGCCTAGTATTAGCTTACTTTAACTTATCGCTTTATAATTTATTTTCTAATCAAACTTGGCTTTAGGCGAAGTTAACCCTCGGGCGAACTTAGCTCTAGGCGAAGTTAAACCTTAGGCGAACTTGGCTTCAGGCGAAGTTAAACCTTAGGCGAACTTGGCTTCAGGCGAAGTTAAATCTCCGGCGAACTTGGCCCTAGGCGAAGTTATCCTTAGGCGAAGTTACGCTTGAAGGCGAAGTTACGCTTGAAGGCGAAGTTCATCAGGCGAACTTAATCTTGCAGGCGAAGTTATCGCGCTGCAGATCTGTTTGCCCATAAATCCTTCGTTTCTTAGCCAAATAACTCGATTTTGGTACCCACGGAATCGTATGATCGGCGCCTACAAATCCCAACCATCAAATCGGCCTAAAATCGACGTTTTAGGGTTCCGATTTGGGCAGTTTGGGTTTCGGGTCCGGTTAACCCATCCAATCCTAACCATTTTCAGTAATATTAGCTTTGTTGGATTTGTTCTTACCTTACCAACTCAGATCTATCAACAAAATCTCGGGTCTCGGCTTCGAATCTTGATCGGTTAGAATGTGTGTGTTTTGAGTGTGTGAAGAAATAGACAAAAAATGAAGATATTTTGGGGTTTTGGGGGTATTTATATCCCTGAGATCCCATTCTCATTTAACCCTTCTCAATTAATCCAAATCCATAACCAACGTCCATTACCCGACACTAGCCCGACCCATACCAACCTCTATTCTTTTATTTATTTCCTAATAACCCGGGTAAACTTTCTCTCTAATATTAAGTAATATAATTAATATTACTTGGAAATTTCGGGATGTTACAATACGGGTCCCTAAACACTTGAATAGTTATCTCTAGTCATTCAACAAGTATGATTAACATAACTAAGTGTTCAATGAAGAATCTTTGTCAAAGACTGAAGATAATATAATTACAAGTTCATCCCATTGAAGATCAATATAATTTTATAAAATGAAGGTAATTTTATAAACTTATTTATCAATTAATCAATCATACCCAATTAAGTCCCACAAACAGCAAAGCTATAAGTAGGGTCTAGAGAGGGGTGGGATGTAGGCACACCGTACCTCTATCCAACGGGATAAAGATGTGGCTTTCATAGAGACCCTCAGCTCTGTAATACATATGTATGAGACAATATATATTAAATGAGATAATAATAATACTAATAATAATAGTAATAATAAAACAATACTAGTAATAATAAAATAATAATAATACTATATGGTGTGTGACCAAAATAAGGTAAATAGAGCCTTAAGGTGCTCCTTTCTCCCTAAAAATCTTTAACTTTAATCCTACTTCTCCAAGAATTCCTATCTCCAACCATGTCCTCGGAGAGGTTTTGGTCTATCAAATCCCGCCTAATCCTCTCATCCCAAGTCAATTTCGGTCGTCCTCTACCCCTCCTCCCCTCTATAGTCATGTTTTCTAAGGATCTAACAGGATTCGTCGAATGTCTTCTCTTCACATGTCCAAACCATCTCAATCTCCACTCTCTTATCTTATCTGATATGTTCGCTACCCCTAATCTCTCCCGAAACACATCATTTCTTATTCGGTCTAACCTTGTGTGCCCACACATCCATCGTAGCATTCTCATTTCTGCTACCTCCATCTTCCGCACTTGTGCCCTCTTGATGGCCCAGCAATCTGTTCCATATAGCATTGCAGGTCTAACCGCGACCCTATAAAATTTTCCCTTTAGTTTAGTTGGGAAACTCTTGTCTAACAATATACCTGTGGCTGCTTTCCATCTACACCATCCTACCTGGACTCGATGGGTCACATCACTGTCTAATTCCCCATCGCTCTAAACAAATGATCCTAGATACTTGAACTTCGTTACCTGCGGTACCACTTGCCCTTCAATGGTGATCTGTGTGTCATCATTGTTATTTACCCCCCCCCAAAATCACAGTGGAGGTACTCCGTCTTAGAGCGACTAATCCTTAAACCTTTTGTCTCTAAGGTTGATCGCCACTCCTCTAGCCTCATGTTTAGTTCTTGTTTTGTCTCCGAAAGTAACACAATATCGTCTGCGAACATCATGCACCACGGGAGCGTCCCCTGAATCGCCTTTGACAACTCATCCAAGACTACTGCAAAAAGAAACGGACTCAACGCTGTATCCCCCATGTGCGCACGCACACTTGTTGCGCTCCTGGTATACACATCCATAATTATCTTTATATATTTCCTCAGTACTCCTCTACCCTCCAAGCACTCCCAAAGCACCTGTCTTGGCACACTGTCGTATGCCCTTTCAAGGTCAATAAACACCATATGCAGGTGACGTTTCTTCTCCCTATACTTTTCCATCAATCTTCTTATAAGGTGTATTGCCTCTGTGGTGGAACGCCCCGGCATGAAGCCAAATTGGTTCACTGTAACCTGGGTTTCCCGTCTAAGTCTAACCTCAATCACTCTATCCCATAGCTTCATAGTATGACTTAGTAATTTGATTCCTCGGTAGTTAACACAACATTGGGCGTCTCATTTGTTCTTATAGATAGGAACTACGACGCTGGTCCTCCACTGGTCTGGCATTTTACCAGATTTGAGGATAATATTGAAGAGATTAGTTAACCACATGACTCCTTCCTCTCCTAGACACTTCCACACCTCGATGGGTATGTTGTCTGGGCCAACCGCCTTAGCCCTTCCCATCCTCCTAAGTGCATTCTGGACCTCTTCTCGTGTTATCCGTCGGCAGTAATAGTTATTCGGTTGTTGTCGTTGGGAGGTTGTGTTGTCATGTTCTTCATGGTAAGCTCTCCCATTATTGTTTGAAAATCAAATAATCCTTAAAAGAATAATTTCATTTACGAAATGTCTTTCATCTAAATCTATCTTAATGACTTAAACTTTGATATAATTTGTTAAGTAAAATGCAAGAATGGTTTATGGTGATTTAGGTTTGATAAACTATAAAGTGGTAGGGAAACAAATGGGTAGGTGTTTCAAGGTCAATAGAAAACGAAATGGATGCTTTACAACAGGTGAATGATCTGCATTTTGAGGCGAAAAGAAGAAAGAGACTCTACACAATGTTCTCTTGAAAAAGATCAAGTAGATGTCGATCATCCACGGTCGATTGGATTGACCATGCAATCGAGCGTCGAGCGTCGACCATGCAGATGCTATATGTCACACCCCAATTTAAGGCTGATAAGTCGGGGCGTGAGCTGATTACTCACAGCTCTCAAGGTACTATCATACAATATCTAAATTAACAATATTTATTATTTAATTTCAAATATTCCAACAAGATTCGAATAACAAATACAAAAATCCATAATTAACATAAACAAAGACAAAATATAAATCAAGCTCTTGTTATCTGCTCTCTAATATGCAACCCTAAGTTCTTCACTAAATCTTGCAACTAGATCACATGATAATCTGCATATGCGTTAAAATACAATAGGTTTTGTCAACACTAGGTTGAGTGAGTAAAACATTAGATTTTAAAGATTATATAATAATAAATAAAAAGAGCACATTTGTTAAGTGAAATAAGCAATTTAACCAATGAGCAAGTAAGTAATGTTGTCGGTAAGCTCGATGTCAGATAAACTGAACGATGGCTAACACGATGGGCGTATGATCATACTAGACTGAGAATATGTTGGACCTCTCTGACATGTACTCAAGTAAAACATATAAGCATATAACACGTTAGGCATAAATTGTTAAACACACAAGACTAACAGTTGCAAGTTTGAGTATTAAATAATAGTAAAATATCTACGAACGCATATGTCCTCAAAACGGTTAAAAATAAGTAAAAGAAGGAGAGTGAGATACTCACCTTAGCAAACGAGCAAACAGATATAAATACGGTAAGACGGTAAAGTAACGTCACGCTCGAGGTGTATCAAAGAAGGAATCCTAAATATTAATAATAATCGGAGAATACAACGAATTAAGAGATTGACTAATAAAGAATTGAGATATAAACAGGTATTTGAAATAATAACTAAATCAAATTTACTATTTATTTATAGTGGTTAATTTTTAATTAAAAATTATGAGTAAATAATAATAATGTATAAAAAATACATTAGTTTATAAAATGATTATACAAATAATTATTTTAACAGTGTTTATTTAATAAAATATACCATAATTAGATTGTTACTTAATAAAGTTTACTTTTAAATTAATATTATAAATAATAAATAATAGATTAATAATATTTATATATAAATAAAATCTTTTATAAAATCCGTATAACTATATTTTAAATATCTTAACTACAAGATTATATTATGTATTTTACATTAAACCTTATTATTAAAAATCTTTATCACAAAACCTTTTAACAATTTTTAACAAATAATAAATATTCATATATATATATGTGTGTGTGTGGTTTTTAACAAAGTTTCAGAAAACGACTTGTTAATGTGTCGGTTTGATTAAAATATTGATTTATTATTGTATAAATAATGTTGATAATAACATTTTAATAGATTAATATGTAGCATATAGAAAATATAAGAAAAAGATCATTACTAAAAAGAAAGACCCAAACAGGCTGGGGGTGGCTCGAACCCGCGCCCCCAGCCAAAGAAAATCTTTTTCACATCCAACCTAGACAATAGGGATAGGATGTTACTTTGTTTAAACACCAAATAGATGATTTATAAGTTGCAGACCAAATAACCCAATAAGATCATAAACCCTAGATTACTTAATCGATTAATTCCGTTATTGTTTAGCCGATTAAGCATAAGGTTAATGAAGAACACCCTCCCACGAGTACAACCATATATTTGATTACCTCGTACACTGCCGTAATAAGGGTCAAATCGAACGAACTGTGGACGGCCAGAAGTAGTTATGAACGAACACATAGAGCGTTTATAATCAAATTAGATAGAGAGTTAATGACGGCTTGGGTTAGAATAAGGTGTCTGTAAGTTTAATTGGATTTATATAATCGATTACATGTATAACGAATTAGGGTTTAAGATCGGTATGTATAAACATAATGCAAATCTTGATTTGATCCAATTAACATAAATATAGTGTCGGTTAGGCCGTAATTAGTAAGTATAACACATTGGTTGATTCAATTTCCAAATAAACGTCGAGAATTAAGGTGTAAGTTAACGAATTATAATCGGGTATGATCAGTGGGTATAGATTTGGATCGGGTAAACAAGTTAACCAGATTTTTGAATGGGTTATATTAAAATTTTGCATTTTAGCCTCCAAGGTTTGAGGATGGAAACAAAAGAGGATCAAAGTTTAAGTTTGTGGTATTTTTGCCAAAATTTGAAAGTTTTATAATTATACAATATTAAATAATTAAACAATATAATAATAATAATAATTAATCTTCTCGATAAACGTGATAATTTTATTTTATAAAATGACCCGAACATCAAACGGGTCGGGTATTTAATAGAAAATATTAATTCAAAAAGCCCGAGTTGTTACAGAGTCCCCTACTTTTAATATGATTAAATTTTAAGAAAAAAAATCATTTTTTTTAAATATGATTTAAATCATAATACAGAACTTTGAATAGTCAAAACAACACTTCAAATGCAAATCCGATAAGGACACTTATAAATAGGATATACCAGCGGCGTATCCACCATGTCCTTATCATCTTTACATTTGTACCGTTATTTCCACTACTTATGATACTATATTATGACACACAATTATTTGGATTATTATTTCCATGGGAGGACTTTGGTAATTACGTGTCGACCCGTAATTACTTAGATCGTCAGATGGTCCACATAACTCGTCCCATTGTGTGGATTACAGAACATTTAAAGAACATGATTTTGAGAAAACAAAAGTTTTAAGGTGTTTTAATTATAGTACTAGAAAATCACCAATGTATAAAACAATTTCAAGAGTTGCAATGGATTTTAATAAGGCAAAGCAATTTCTAAGACATCGTAAAAATATAAGTATTTAAAGTTGAAAAAGAGATAACTTATTAATAATTGAGGTGAATGGGTTGTGATGAATGAAGGTAAGGAAATAAGATATAAGTAGGCTTCAATAAACAATCAATAACATAAACTTTATTCATGAGATAAAACATGCAAATGATAAGGTTGAAAATGAAATAATCCAAGGCCAGAAAGAGGCATTACTGTTCATAATAAAAAAAAGACAAAATACAGTAAGATAGATAAAGGAAACGGCAAAAGTCTTCGAGGTCTTTAAGTAGCTTAAATGACGTGACTTGAGGCACCATGAGGAATTGCATTCATAGGAGTTGGAGCAGTCGAGGTGGATTGACTTGGGATAACTTGAATGGGTTGAACTTGCATAGCAGGGGCTTGAGTAGAGCATGCTTGGTACACTTGAGCTTGTGGGTGCGGAGCTTGATAGAGTTGGGTTAAGTAAGGTTAACCTTGATTGATGGGAGGAGCTTGAAGGACATGAGGTGGATGGGTTTGAACTTAGTGAGCATGGGTCAAGTAGTAGTGTGCAGTCATGGTTTGGACTTGATGGGCATGGATAAGTTGAGGGCATGTATTACGGAGATGATTTGGGTCTTTACAATAATAGCAAGCACGGGGATTAGGAACACGATGTTGAGCATTTAGGGCGGCTTGTGCTTTAAGTGGGACACGAAAAGTGTTAGCAAGGTGTCCATAACGATTGCATTGGGTGCATAGTCGGAAAGGGGTTTGAGCAGAGTGATGAAAGTTACACTTGGCACATAGAGGATGAGGTCCGGCATAGGCCTTCTTGTTCGGGGCATTTTGGTTTTGGTTAGGAGGAGGTTGGTTATTAGGTTGGTTAACGAAATAGGATTTACGCTTGTTGATGTGGTTGTTGTTGGGTGATGGTTGTTGTTGGAAGCATGCTTGGTCCCGGCTTTAGCATCAGAGGATGGGTTGATTTCGGTCTTTTCGGGAATAGGCCTGGAGTCTTTGCGGGACAAGGTTCCATCCGTAACATGACTGTCGGTGTGGAAAGCAGCTAGGTCCATAGCCTCACCGATGGTTAAGGGATCACGACTCACCACATCATCACGGGAAATATTTGGTAAACCGCGAATGTATTTCTGAATGTCGCGGTTCTCGGGGGTTGCAAGGTGGGGTACGATTCAGTTAAGTTCACGGAAACGGTTCGAGTAGGTAGAGTTATCTTCACTATCTTGCTTGAGCTCCCAAAACTCGTCTTCAAGCCTTTGCAGCTCATGATTAGGGCATAACTCCTTCTGCATTGCCTATTTTAGGTCTTCCCAAGGCATGGCTAAAACCAAGTTGGATCCTTGGTTAGCCCTCAGAGCATTTGCACCATGTGGCAGCTCGGTCCTCGAACATGCTCGAGGCGAACTTAGTCCGTTTGACGTCCGGACATTCACAGTGGATGAAAATATTCTCCATCTGAGAATACCTTAGATCTATTCAATAACGATTATACGACTAGATCTAATACCTTATACGGATCTAGTTTATGATATGCTATAACTGATATGTATATATGTATAATATTAGTTGTAATATGTAGATTAATAATACTTTAAGGAAGAATTGAGTCAGAGAGGATTTGGACAGAGGTTCGTTACCGTTAACTCAAAACTTAAACTATCAGGGGTATGAACACCCTATAAATAAACAATGGATACCAATTCGTTACACAACCCGTAACGAATTGTATCCAGTTCGTTAACTTAAATGACTCAAAAGAAAAGCATAACGAATCTTTGATTCGTTATGCCCCCATTCGTCAACATTCCATGACGAATGGGAACATACATAACGAACTAATAGTCCATTCGTTAAATATCCTTAACGAATGGGCTTTACATTAAACGAACTAGCTAATTCGTTAAACATCCTTAACGAATTTGCCTATACTTTAACAAACTAACATAAATTACATATATGCCCTTAACATTAAAATATTATTAAATTACAAATGATAGTTACAAAGACTCGAGACGAGAAAACCGTGCACTAACAAACACCCCCTTTTCTTGAGCTCTTTGTCTTTAATTTATTTGAAGCACTTTGACTGCCAATCGTGACAACTATGAATCCCAAACTCGTGACATACACATACGACATGCTGGAACTGCATACCTCGTTTATAGTCTTCCTAGCGCTCAATCAAGATCTTATTCACGAACGACACGTCATTGTCTATTTCTGATAAGTTAACGAGCCACATTGGATCGATAACTCTAATAAAATTAGTCTTCAAACCTTTCCCAAGACCAATGACGGCCTCACCGGTACGATTGTCGTAGTACCAACAATTAAAACGTTAGGTGAAGACCTTGCGGGAATGTCTTCACCGGTACATACTTCATCGTTTTTGGTGGTTTTACCTTAAGCACAAGCTTCCTCTATCCCTTACGTGGATCAATCTCGTCAATACGTTTACGGATCAGAATCTGCGGCTTAAAGAACTTAAACCCGCGGTTTACCTCGAAGAGTAAATGTTGATGAAACCATTCTGCACGACGATCTCCATCGCGGTTGATGAAAGGTAGATTCGCGAGGGTACGAACATCCCAACGCGGTAATGAGAGAAAATTAGTGATGTTCTGATAATACTGAACACCGTTCTCCCATTTTACAATACAGACCTTAAGTTCAGAATCATATAGCCAGGAAACGATATCACCTTTTACAGTCGACATGACTTTGAAAGTTGTCTTCTGATTAGGTTTAGCGCGTGCGATCGCATCCTGCTTCTGTTCTTCATCCACATACATGTATGCTTCAATAATTTTACGAGCTTGCTTGCTCCGGTACTCGAACCAACCCTGAATATCAGCAACAGACGGATCAGGATTCCACTCAAACTTCTTGTCTTTACCCTTTGATATCTTTTCCAAATGGTCATCAGCAGCTTTGACGTTTTCTTCATTGAAGGTAGGAATACCCTCATCAACATTGGATCATTGATAGAGATCGGGGTATTCCTCCTCTGCTATCACATCTTCAATCTCTTTTTCTTCATCTTCATAAATAAACGACGTGTTTATTTGAGGAATCGTCGGATCTTGTAAGGCTTCCAGAGCATAGAGTTCTTCATCGTTCAGTCCCAGTAATAAATCAATATGTAGACGTATCAGGGAATGATCGACGAACTGCCCTACTTCAATATCATCAAGGTTGGCAGAACCCATCACGATGCCCTTCTTGTCATCCATAAAAAGGATGGTGTTGGCTTTGACCGACTCGATTGGATGAACGTTCGTCGAGTCATGATAGACCACCATCTGTTTATCACCGCCTTCACTGCCGCTCGTTCCAGCACCAGAGGATGAGCCGTGAGCTTGTTTCGGCTCATTGCCTCCTGCACCCGAAGCGTCAGGATCATCGTCATCATTCTTCAGCTTCTTTAGTTGCTTGTCTTTGCACGTAAGCTGAAGAATCAGATCCTCCTGTTCGTTTTCCTTCACCCCCTGAGCCGTGACAATCTCACGAAGCTCCTTTGTCTCCTTTTGGCAATACGAGACAAAACCCATCATATGCCTTTGATTGATTAGCATCTGCTCTTGAGCTTAACGATCAGCCACCATTTGATTCTCATAAAGGTGAATAAAACTCAAGAGCATGCTCATTTGATTTTTTGTTGGCAAAGCATAGAAAGACTGAGGTACCGGCTGCACAAGACCTTGAGGACAAGTGATTCTCATGAACGAGACGTCCATGGAAAGAGTCGGCATCATGGCCGGTGTTGGAGGAACCATCGAAGTTGCAGTAGTAGGCCTTGGTATCGAAGATAATACAGATTGAGGAATCATACCAAGCCTCGTGTCAGACGTCAACGTAGTCGTCAATGTGAATTCCGGGGTGCTAGTAGTAAGCGGCACCGCCGGGCTTTGTGTAACACCCCGGCTAAAGCGGAATACACCCGGGTGTGACGTATAGATTGCTCAAAACACATGTGACACTATTACGTGACTATAATATCATTAATTCAATTAAATCTCAAGTACACAAGTTGTTAAATAAAACAAATACAAGGGAAAGAAATAAAACACATGACTTCTTTGTTTATTATTGATATAACCTAACTTCTAGTGACTTCATCTGTTTCATCCTCTAATAATGGTACCTGTAACATATATATAAAATAATATCAACTAACTTAATAGTTGGTGAGTTCACACAATTTAAATACTACATAAAAACCACACAATTCCATGAAAACTTGTGAAAAGCACATAAGGTTTCTTTACACTAGAATCAAAGGTCCTAAGTGTAAAGAATAATGAAGGTCTTTTCCCGTTGGAATTGTGCACCGACGTACTCAGATCGGAGTCCCTTTTCCACTAGAAACAATGGTCCTGAGTGCAAAGGGGGGCGTATGATCATACTTATCGAAGAAATCCATGCACGTAATATTGTAGCAAGTAACAAGTAAACACACAAGTCCATGATATGAATTGTTGTTTTGTAAATGAATAAGTAAACCATTGATTTGATAGGATATATATGTTACCCCAAAATGTGTAAATGCGTTAAAAAGGGGGTGTGAGAAACTCACCTTTGAGGTTGGATGATAACTTGAAAGTAATATAATAAGCGCGTTATATGAAACCGAACGATCGAATCTCTCGAGCTAAAATAATAAAAACACGAGAATTACTAACTAATTTTAATGGAATAATATGTCGGTTTTAAAGTTCTTACGTTTTCTTATATATATATATGTATATATATTGTTACATATTTTAAAGTATATTAATAATTAAGTCTAACGGATTTTAACGATTTATATTATAATATTACTAACAAGATTAATGTTAATGTTTACGGGATTTGTCGTTACTGGTATGTTTTATTTTAGTATGAACATTTGTTGGTTTAGAATTTATAAAGTTACAACGACACTATATATATCATTTTATATAATTATTTAACGAGTTTTAACGAGCGGTTCGGGTTTGTAAAAGTTGATCTTTGAAAGAAAATGCTGATGGAAATTAAAACAACTATTATTTAACTATAAAAACTAATTTTATTTATTTTATAATGGCTTATAAATATATATTTGAATTACTATAACCAATAAAATAGTTTTAAAAAAATATAAAATGGGTTTGCTGTTACCCGGGTTCGAACCGGGGTCTCCATGACCACACAACACATACACAACCACTGGACCAATTCAGTATTGTTGCTAAAAGACGGAAACTGTAATTTAAAAACAGATTCTCATAATCATCTTTTTCCTCATGAAACCCTAGATTCAATTATCCAGAAACGTTCCATGTTTTATTGAGTTAGGTTATGGGTTTTGTTAGGCGGCCAAAAACAATGAAAAACCATCTATCAATTACCTCGAATGATACCGGAAAGAGGTTGAACGACGAGTTGGCCGGAGGGAAACTTGAACGAACGATTTGATTATATTAGGGTGTTTGTTTACATAAGTTTATGTTTGAAGCACATTTGGAAGGAGATTAGGGTGCTATTTATAGGCTCAGTTGATCCGTTGGGTGTTTAATTCAAGTTAATTAGGTTTTGCTTATAACCCAACAGTTGGATGATTAAAACTAGTTAATTAGGTTGTTAATGGAGAAATTATTCGTTTGTTATTGTTTGGCGTTAGATGAAAAGTCATTTAGGAAGTTTTAATGTGTCAAACGGAGTCTTAAACGAGTTTTTACGCCTTGCCGGCGCTGGAATCCGGCGGCCGGAAGTTTCTCCGGAAAAACGAGGGAGAAGGGTGGGGACGGGGGGGCTGGGTGATGGTTTTATTTTTTTTTATTATAATTTAAATAATTTACATTTTAAGCCTTTGAACTTTGAATTTCTTTATATTATGTTATTAAACTTAATTTACACTTTAAACCTTGCACTTTATAACTATACATAATTAGATTAAAACATGTTATATTTTAATATATTTAGATTGTTTATATTTTAGACACGAATAATTTGAAACTTTGATTATCTTATAGCCTTTTATAGCTCGGAGATTCGTTATTTGAACAATACAAAATAGAAAGTGAACCTAAACGAACTTTAAATCATTGAATATGATTTAAATTGATAACTTTCAAAAACAAGTAAATTGAAATGACAAAACGGGTCGGTTCAACAAAATCAAATACAAATACAAATACGAAAAATTGACAAATGTCACAGCATTCCCTACTTTTGAAAATTTAGTCCCGAAATCAAGTAGAAAAATCCGTAACAAAAAGATGAGGATACTTTATTCGCATTTAATCTTCTCGTTCCCAAGTGAATTCAGCGCCACGTTTGGATTCCCAACGAACCTTTACCAAAGGTACACGGCTACGTTTAGTTTCCTTGTCTTTTCGGTCCATGATTTCTACCGGTTTCTCTACAAAGTGCATTGTTTCATCGATACGCACTTCGTCGAGTGGTACATGGAGGTTTCCCTCAGCAAGACATTTCTTCAGATTTGAAACATGAAATGTCGGATGAACGTTAGAAAGCTCTTGAGGAAGTTCGAGTGTGTAAGCAACATTACCGACACGAGCAAGAATCATGAAAGGTCCAACGAAACGAGGAGATAGTTTACCTTTATTGCCAAAACGAACCACACCTTTCCAAGGGGATACCTTGAGAAGGACACGGTCACCAACATTAAACTCAAGAATGCGTCGTCGGTTATCAGCATAACTCTTTTGAAAACTACGAGCGGTTAAGAGATTTTGTCGAATTTGATCAATTAAATCCACAGTCTCCTAAACAAGTTCCGGACCGGTGATTTGGGTTTCACCAATTTCACTCCAACAAATAGGTTATCTACATTTACGACCATAGAGAGCTTGGAATGGAGCCATACCGATACTCGAATGAAAACTATTATTGTATGAGAACTCAATCAAGTGGAGATGAGAATCCCAGTTTCCACCGAACTCCATGACACATGACCTAAGAATGTCTTCGAGCGTTTGAATCGTGCGCTCGGATTGCCCATCGGTTTGAGGATGATAGGCGGTGCTAAGATACAATCGAATCCCGACGCATTTTGAAGCGATGACCAGAAGTGAGAAGTAAAACGGCTAATACGATCGGAAATGATATGCAAAGGTATACCATGACGACAAACAATACGCTGAATATAAATATGAGTGAGTTGATCAACCGAAAACTTTTCGTTGATTGGAATGAAATGAGCAGATTTAGTCAAACGGTCAACTATAACCCAAATACCGTCGTGGCGTTTTCGAGTAGTCGGGAGCTTGAACACAAAATCCATAGAGATATCTTCCCATTTCCAAACAGCGATGTGTGGTTGAACGAGCAAACCAGATGGTCTTTGATGCTCAGTCTTAACTTTAGCGCAAGTAAGGCATTTTCCCACATATAACGCGATGTCTTTCTACATATCGGGCTACTAAAATGTGGACCGTAGATCGAAGTACATCTTATCCGCACCGGGATGAATGGAATATCGAGACTTATGAGCTTTGTCCATGATAAATGTGCGAAGATCGTCATGATTAGGAACCCACAAATGATTGAGGTAATACCTCAAACCATCGCGCGTGGTTTCAAGTTGATTCTCTACACCACAGGACATTTCATCGTACATATTACCCTCGGTGACAGAAACATGTTGGGCTTCAAAGATACAAAGTTAGAGATCGGTTTGAACGGTCATACAATGAAGCAGGAATGATTTCACATGGGTCTTTCAACTAAGAGCGTCGACTACAACATTCGCTTTACCAGGATGATAACGAATTTTGCAGTCGTAGTCGCTAAGTAGTTCAACCCATCGTCGTTGCCGCATCTTTAGATCTTTTTGGTAAAAAATATGTTGGAGACTCTTGTGGTCGGTGAATACCACGCACTTAGTGCCATAGAGATAATGTCTCCATATTTTCAACGTGAATACAACGGCACCTAGTTCGAGATCGTGCGTTGTATAAGTCTTTTCATTAACCTTAAGTTGTCGTGAAGCATACGCGATAACTTTACCTCGTTGCATAAGGACACAACTGAGGCCTTGGTTGGAAGCATCGCAATAGACAAAAAAATCCTCATTGCCCTCGGGAAGTGCAAGGATCGGCGCATCGCAAAGCATGTGTTTAAGAGTTTGAAAAGCTTCATATTGCTTTAGCCCCCATACATATGGTTTATCCTTGTGAGTTAGTGAGGTTAGGGGCAAAGCGATCTTGGAGAAATTAAGAATGAAGCGGCGATAGTAACCCGCAAGACCAAGAAATGAACAAACTTCGGTAGGAATGGTTGGAGTTTTCCAATTCTTAATGGCTTCTATTTTGGCTGGGTTAACGTGGATACCCTTTTCATTTACTATATGCCCTAAGAATGGAACTTCTTTCAACCAGAACTCGCACTTGAGAACTTAGCATAAAGCTGTTCCTTCCTTAAGAGATCAAGGACAAAATGAAGATGTTTCTCGTGCTCGGCTTTGGACTTGGAATAAATAAGAATGTCGTCAATAAAAGCAATTACAAATTTATCTAAGTTAGGTTAGCATACGCGGTTCATGAGATACATAAACACCGCGGGTGCATTGGTTAGCCCAAAAGGCATAACCATAAATTCGTAATGCCCATAACGAGTCCGGAAAGCGGTTTTGGGTATGTCATCTTCATGCACGCGTAGTTGTTGATAACCCGAACGAAGATCAATCTTTGAGAAGCATGAAGCTCCTTGGAGTTGATCAATAAGATCGTCAATACGAGGAAAAGTATAGCTATTTTTTATTGTGAGCTTGTTGAGCTCGCGGTAATCGATGCATATACGAAAGGATCCATCTTTCTTTCTGATGAACAGAACGGGTGCGCCCCAAGGAGATGAACCAGGGCGAATGAACCTTTGTCCGAAAGTTCTTGGAGTTGATTAGACAACTCTTGCATCTCAGAGGGAGCAAGACGATAGGGAGCCCTAGTAATCGGGGTTGCACCAGGCACGAGATCGATTCTAAATTCGACTTCACGAGTAGGAGGAATACCATAAACATCCTCGGGAAACACTTCATGATACTCGCGAAAAACTGGAATGTCTTCAATTTTCCGTTCCTTCTTTTCCACCACATGAGCTATGAATGCTACATACTTCTTGCGTAAGTAAGTTTGGGCTTGAAAACAAGTGAAAAGATTTAGACTCGAAGAAGATGGCTTTTCACCAGAGACACGAAGGATTTGAACATCGTCAAGCGGAATACGAATGAACTTCTCGAGGCAAACAATTTCATCACGTTGAGCATATAACCAGTCCATGCCTACTATCATGTTGAAACTTCCCAATTGCATAGGAATAAGGTCGATCGAGAACTTGTGGCTGTTTAGATTTAATTTGCAATTTCGAATAACCGAGTCAATAGTTACAGATTTACAATTAGCTACCTCAACAGAATACGAGTTTTTAAGCTTAGATCGGGATTTAACAAGTAGAGGCTCAAATTCAAAAGACACAAAACTCATATCGGCACCGGTATCAAATAGAATGGTTGCAAAGTGGTCATTTACGAGAAACGTACCGTTCACCACGTCGCCGTTTTGCTGAGCTTGATTGGAGTTAATCATAAAGGCACGCCCATGATTTTCTTAAGGAGCTTGAGAAGCTTGAACGATTTAACCACCTTGTGGTGCATGAGCTAAAATGGTGGGATGCGGCTGAACTTGAGCTTCGTTAGCCAACAATGGCGGAACATGTGGCTGATAAGCTTGTTGGGTTTAATACGTCTGAACCTGGTACAGCGGAGCTGGAACAAGCTGAAGTGCGTTCACATGTGCGAGTCGTGGATACGCGTTGCAACAGTGGTTAGGGTCACCACAATTATAGCAAGCTCGCACTTGATTTATGGGTTGAACATAGGGCACATGACGGGGGTTGGGTTGGCCGAACCTTGGAGGAGCAATTGGTGCAATTGTGACCTCCCGAAAAGTGGCACTAAGGTGTCCAAAACGGTTGCAACGACTGCATTAACGGCACGCCATACTAGTTGAATGATGCCGTTGGCAACTGTTACACAATGGGTGAGGTCCGTTGTAGGGTTTCCTATGTGGTGGGGCAACGTTGGGTTGGGTTGCAGTTTGTTGGGTTAGCGTGTAATTGTTGCGCTTCCTATGGTTTGAGGAATAAGAAGGCTTGGATGGCTCGGGTTTCGACTCTTTGGGTTCGGTAGAGGGTTTATCTGCAGGTTTCTTCGATTTCTTCGATGTCAAAGTCCCGGCTTTAACATGATTATCAGTTAAAGTTGCAGCAAGGTTAATTGCATCACCAAGTTCCGTGGGAGCACTACTCAAGACACTATCTTGAATTTGTCTCGGTAGTACCCGAATGTACTTATCGATGGCACGCGAAGTTGGGGTAACAAGGTGAGGTACCAGCACACTGAGTTCATTGAAATGAGAAGTGTAAGTTGCGTGCTCACCACTCTCTTTTTTGAGGTTCCAAAACTCAGCCTCCAAGTTAATAAGCTCACTTAGAGGGCAGAATTGCTTGGTCATCAGTTCTTTCCATTCGTTCCATGGCATAGCCATGGCGGTTTCGGCACCACGTGTTGTCTTTTCCTTCACCCACCGGTAAGTGCCCCTTTTGTAAAGACACTGGTAGCAAAACGGGTTCGCTTGTCATCGGGACACTCAACGTGGAGAAATTTGCTCTCCATTTGTTCGTACCACTGAAGTAGGGCAGTAGCACCTTCGGTTCCGTCAAACTCTGGGGGGGTTTGGTACTGATGAAAGTCTTAAACGAACAGTGAAATGCTTTAGGCTCACTTGAAGCAGAGGTGATACTAGCAGAAAGGTTTTGGTGAATTTGGGTCATCATATCGGGAATGACCGCGGCTAGTTGTTTGGTGATTTGAGCAGTTAAATTGCGGCTAGAGGTTTCAGAAGAACGGCACTTGTTGAAATAGAGAGACATTCTGCGAATAATGGTAACGAAAATCGTGAGACTCGGAATAGGGTGTGGTATAAAAAAAACTTATTAAAGTTTGATTTATAGAAATAAATAAATAACTAAATAAATGAATACATAAATAAAATCATAACAATGGTAATAAATCTTGGGTGGAACTTAAGAGTTTTCATAAACAACCATGGACTCTTATTTTCCAAAAAAAAAATCAAAGAAACTCGAAATCAAATCGAACCGAAAGCTGGGTATTCGTATACAAACTTCCAGTTAAAACACATTGTAAAACATAGAGGGTCGGAGTCACACGTCGCATGAACCACCATGACCTGTGTGACATCCTTAGGAGTGCAACCATATTCTATTCACAAAGAGAATATGGTCACGTTTAAAAACTTAAAGTTGTGGTTCATATGGCGTTGGAGTGGTATGCTTTGGCCTAATAGAGTTCATGCCCTTTCCTAACTCTCCAGGGAAGCAACCGGGTCCCGCGTCTGATTGGGATTAATACGCATTACTTATCCTTAGGTTTCAATAACCTTGGTGTCAAGAGTTTCGGAAAACAAGCACGTCTCCCTTCCAGTTACTACATACCTGCCATATAGAACCATCTTTAAGAAGAAGAATTATCGGACCACCACAATAAAACTTGATAATTGAAAATGTTTGATAAATCTTTGTTTTAAGCATGAACCTTGGACTTGTGTGTGCTTTGTGTACATGAGGCGTAAATAAATTGACAGTAAAATATTAAGCAAGTGCATTGAACAATCTCATAAGGCCAACATAAATTTCTAATTATGCAACCTAAACAATTAAGCAAATAAACTATAACTAACTAGAACACTATGTTTAATGTCCTATCTTATAGTCACGGCTCTGATACCAATCTGTAACACCCAGGCTAAAGCGGAATACACCCGGGTGTGACGTACAGATTGCTCAAAACACATATACATCATTTTATATAATTATTTAATGAGTTTTAATGAGCGGTTCGGGTTTGTAAAAGTTGATCTTTGAACGAAAATGCTAACGAAAATTAAAACAACTTGTATTAAACTATAAAAACTAATTTTATTTATTTTATAATGGCCTATAAATATATATTTGATTTATTATAACCAATAAAATAGTTTTAAAAAATATATATAAAATGGGTTTGCTGTAACCCGGGTTCGAACCGGGTCTCCATGACCACACAACACATACAAAACCACTGGACCAATTCAGTATTGTTGCTAAAAGATGGAAACTGTAATTTAAAAAAATAGATTCTCATATTCATCTTCTTCCTCACAAAACCCTAGATTCAATTATCCAGAACCGTTCCATGTTTGATTGAGTTAGGTTAGGAGTTTTGTTAGGCGGCCAAAACAATGAAAAATCATCTATCAATTACCTCGAATGATGCCGGAAAGAGGTTGAACGACGAGTTGGCCGGAGGGAAACGTGAACGAACGATTTTATTATATTAGGGTGTTTGTTTACATAAGTTTATGTTTGTAGCACATTTGGAAGGAGATTAGGGTGCTATTTATAGGCTCAGTTGATCCGTTGAGTGTTTAATTCTACTTAATTAGGTTTTGCTTATAACCCAACGGTTGGGTGATTAAAACTAGTTAATTAGGTTGTTAATGGAGATATTATTCGTTTATTATTGTTTGGCGTTAGATGAGAAGTCATTTAGGAAGTTTTAATGTGTCAAACGTAGTCTTAAACGCGTTATTACGCCTTGCCGACGCCGGAATCCGGCGGCCGGAAGTTTTGCTGGAAAAACGAGGGAGAAGGGTGGGGACAGGGGGGCTGGGTGATGGTTTTATTTTTTTTTATTATAATTTAAAATATTACATTTTAAGCCCTTGAACTTTGAATATCTGCATATTATGTTTTTAAACTTAATTTACACTTTAAACCTTGCATTTTATAACTATACATAATTAGATTAAAACATGTTATATCTTATTACATTTAGATTGTTTATATTTTAGACCCGAATAATTTGAAACTTTGATTATTTTATAGACTTTTATAGCTCGGAGATTCGTTATTTGAACAATACAAAATAGAAAGTGAACCTAAACGAACTTTAAATCATTGAATATGATTTAAATTGATAACTTTCAAAAACAAGTACATTAAAATGACAAAACGGGCCGGTTCAACAAAAACAAATACAAATACAAATACGAAAAATTGACAAATATCACAGCATTCCCTAATTTTAAAAATTTCGTCCCGAAATCAAGTAAAAGAATCCGTAACAAAAAGATGAGGATACTTTCTTCGCATTTCATCTTCTCGTTCCCAAGTGAATTCAGCGCCACGTTTGGATTCCCAACGAACCTTTACCAAAGGTATACGTCTACGTTTAGTTTCCTTGTCTATTCGGTCCATGATTTCTACCGATTTCTCTACAAAGTGCATTGTTTCATCGATACGCACTTCGTCTAGTGGTACATGGAGGTTTCCCTCAACAAGAAATTTCTTCAGATTTGAAACATGAAATGTCGGATGAACGTTAGAAAGCTCTTAAGGAAGTTCGAGTGTGTAAGCAACATTACCAACACGAGTAAGAATCTTGAAAGGTCCAACGAAACGAGGAGATAGTTTACCTTTATTGCCAAAATGAACCACACCTTTCCAAGTGGATACCTTGAGAAGGACAAGGTCACCAACATTAAAATCAAGAGGGAGTCGTCGGTTATCAGCATAACTCTTTTGACGACTACGAGCGGTTAAGAGATTTTGTAGAATTTGAGCAATTAAATCCACAGTCTCCTAAACAAGTTCCGGACCGGTGATTTGGGTTTCACCAATTTCACTCCAACAAATAGGTTATCTACATTTACGACCATAGAGAGCTTGGATCGGAGCTATACCAATACTCGAATGAAAACTATTATTGTATGAGAACTCAATCAAGTGGAGATGAGAATCCCAGTTTCCACCGAACTCCATGACACATGACCTAAGCATGTCTTCAAGCTTTTAAATCGTGCGCTCGGATTGCCCCTCGGTTTGAGAATGATAGGCGGTGCTAAGAACCAATCGAGTTCCCGACGCATTTTGAAGCGATGACCAGAAGTGAGAAGTAAAACGGCTAATACGATCGGAAATGACACGCAAAGGTATACCATGACGATAAATTATACATTGAAAGCGTCATATGACCAGGTGTGGTGCGGTGTGCCCACCGTCTTTTTACCACCTATGTAAGGATCCAGGCAAACGTACACGACAGCTTGAGGGTTATCTCTTACTTATGTTTATAACGTTTTAGAGACACGTTGTCCCATGTACTTCTTTTCATTTAATTCTTTTTTACTCGATTTAAGCAAGTTTGTAAAGTTGGGGGGTATTCACCTTTTCTTTTGGATCAGTTTCAATACACTGTCCGAGGGTCTTTCCCTTTTCTTGCTATCTCGCACCTATAGTATGAGTATAACTTTTATTAGTCGGATCTTTAATCCGGCTTAAGACCTCTAGTCTCTTTTATATAATCTTTAACTCGGTTATATCTTCTTTATGAGCTTTTAGTTCAAAACATCTTGTCTTTATTTTAAACATTTAGTTTAAAATATCTTTCTTTCTTTTCTTTTACAAGTTTAAAACCTTTAACTTGTTTTACTTTTTGTTAAACTCTACGTTTCTTCTTCTTCTTTAAGAAACGTACACTTTTTTTCTTATTACTTAAGAATAATATATCCTTAAATAATATTTATAACAAAGAATATCATATCTATATTTATTTCTTTCTTTTTATATTTATTTTTCTAATCATGTTTGAACCTATAATTCAAATCATGTACTTTTTATTCTTACATTCGAACCTTTAGTCCGGCATGTTTTCTTTTTTAAAATCTACGTTTTCCAAAACATATACTTATATATATATACATCATTTAGTTTATATGAATAATATAAACATTATATATATTTTCATTTACTTATTATTATTTAAAATAAATTTAAATAAGACTTTTATATTTATTTATTAATATAGATTATTGCATTTGTTTTTCTTTTATTTATTTTCTTTTATTATTATCTAAGATCATTTAAATAATAATTTCACTTTATCTATAACCAATAATTATTTTATATCTTTCTCTTCATATAATTTTTTTGCTTGTCTTTTGTTTATTTTCGAGGTATCAAGCATATTCTCGACTAAGGATTAAGCCTTTTAATATTTTATTAATATTTTATCCGGGCATTATGCCTACCTTGTTCGGCTTATTATTTTCTAAACTCTCGGGCAGCACTTCGATGATTGCACGTATATCAGGAATCTAGATCAACACCTTCCTTCATGTAAAACGAGGTTCACCGGTCTTCAAAACTTGTCGTCACGTACTTCGAGGCAGAACGTCGGGTCGTCTCGGGTCGGCACGTATTTCAAGGCGGGTCGTCGGGTCGTCTCGGGTCGACACATATTTCGAAGCGGGGCGTCGGTACTTCGGGGTATCGTCGGTTTATTGGCAGGGATTACGAGGTAATTTGGCACGTTTATCTAGGTAGAGAGATGGAGTAAATTTCTAGAGAGAGAAAGAGTTATGGAAATGTGAGTGTGAAATGAGGGGCTTGACTCCTTTATTTATAGGCTATTTCCGGGTCATCATCGCGATACAAGATGGTCTAAAGAATAGACGTCGCGTATCGCGACTAGCTTTGGTGAGTCACAATGTAGGGTTGTCACGTGGCGGACGCGGTGCCACATGGCGGAAGATGGTGCCACCTTGCGACACATGGTGGGACACGTGTCATGCTGTCACACCACGTCATCGCGATACGCGATGACGTTGGGTTTTGGTCCGTCGCGTACTGCCAACTGCCTATTTCTTGGGTTTTGAAAACATGCCCATCGCGATACGCGATGAGCTTCCTTCAGATCTGTTGCGTATCGTGACGAGACGTGAAAACATAATTTTCTCTTTTAGTCCTTGGACTTAGAAATTTGGTATTTTTGGTTCGAAATTTTTGTGATGTTGCATCATTCCCACCTTCGAATGAATCTCGTCCGCGAGATTCCCTTCTTAGAACAAGTGGGAGTATTTTTTTCTTCATTTCAGAGTCAAGTTCCCAAGTATTCTCGAGGTCTTGTCATGGGTCCCATTTTACTTTAACTAATTTTAACGTTCGTCTCTTTAGTTTTCTTTAATTTTGGAATTTTGATTTGTATGGGTTGTTTTATGAATTTAAGTTTTTCGTTTATTTAAATATCTTTTAAGGGCATCAAAAAATGATTCATTGGTTAGACATTTAAGCAGATTAGAGGCGAGGAATACATCGCATATCCCTTTCGTTTCATCGGGTAATCACAGACGGTATGCGACAGTACCGATCCGCTCGAGTTATTTCAAATGGTTCTACAAAAGTGAACTAAGTTTTCTTTTCTTACCGAAGCGAATGACGTCTTTCTAAGGCGAAGCTTTCAATAAAAACTCTATTGCCCACATTAATTCTAATGGTTTTACGGCATACACTGGCGTAACTCTTTTGACGATCTTACGTCACCTTGAGTCGCTCATGGATTTAGTCGTCGTTTCGTGAACTAATTCGGGTCCAGTTATTTGGTTATCCCTTGTTTTAGACCAACACAGGATGTTTGGTTTGTATGTACGTATATCGTCTTACATAGTGCGGCTTGAATTTATTATATGAGAATTCTATTAGGGAAAAATAATTATCCAACTTCCACTTAAATCTAGCATACTTGCGCGGAGCATAACCTCGAACGTTTGGATTGTTCTTTTCACTTTGCCCATCTATTTGGGATGATAGACAATGCTAAAGTTTAATCGAGTTCTTAACGTTTGTTGGAAAGTATCCCATAAATGGGATGCAATTCGACTGTCTTGATTGGAGATTGTGAATAGTGGCACACCGTGTATGGACACGATTTTATTCACATGATTTCATACTAATCTATCCATCGAGTACGAATCGTTAATTGGGAGAAAAATGGGAAAACTTTGTTAGTCTATCAACAATAAACCATCTTGCATCGTGTTGGCGTGTAGCTTTGTAATGCAGTTCATGGTTATCATTACCAACTTCTACATGGGGAGTTTGGGTTGTTTAAAGTAATCCAAAGGTTTATTGTCCTCGGTTTCAACTTGTAAATAGATTAGACATTTCATTACGTACGAAGTGATATCTTGTTCATATTCTTATATCCCTAATTCGATCTAAGGTTTGTGGTATGTTTTATCACTTTTAGAGTGCATCCTATACTTATGAGCTTTGTTCATTATCGTCTCACGTAGCTTATTATCGGTATCCAACTTCGGTTTCCGAGTCTAAGGATTTCGCCGATTGTGCCATGCTATTTTTCTTCGGAGATTTTTATTTTTACTCTTGAGGTTTCTTGGTTTCGCTTTGTTTAAGTCTATTTAGAGTTTTAAATCTCTAAAACTCAAATGCTCTAATTTTCCAGGTCTTTCAAAAATCTTCAGACTTAATGGTCTTCTCTTAGCATTCTTTGAATCTACTATCTTAAGTAGATATTCTAATGTTATACCATATTATGTTGCATCCACTTCTTATGTAATTATACAATTCTCTTTGTAAATACCTTTCCGTGAATTGATCGAGAATAGATAGCCTCTTTCTATGGCTATCTTGTTTGACTTTTTATTAATACTTCCGAGTGTAGTATATCTCTTTTGTTCGTTCTACATCTTTGGAAGATATAGTAAGTTTATAGTTTAGAATATCATAAGTATTTGTAAATCACTAAACACAGTGGCCAATTGTGTTTAATTATTTACCTTAGTATTCTAAATATTTACTAATGTTAACTAGATATTTCTCATATTCAATTTATCGAATCTCTTTTGCAGAAATCTTCATGAGATCCTATCCTTCATGATTTTGATAGTTTCTTTCCATCCATCATCCTTTCGATTCTTTCTTAATTTTTATCTTCTTTAAGGATTGATATCGTTATGTCTTAGTTAATCAATTCTTTTTCTTTATATTCATTTTTCTATTTATGATAGATGCTGTTCTTAAAAATTTCTAAATTTGAATAAATAATAGCATTCTTGTGTACAAACACGATCTATATGCTAATATTTTCTTAATATAAATTAGGGACTTAAATACCCATTCATTGTTAAAAAATCTCTCATTTATAACGAGTTTGTAAACAAGTTACAAGAGTTAACTAGATTAATATTTATTTACAAGAGTTAACATTCATTTGACCTACTCTTGTATTTGTTTGATTGTTTTGATATTCTTCATGCATTCGTTGTGAGCGTTCCAGCGTTCTTCTTTTCATCTTCTCTTTTACTTGTTTTATTTTCCGAACAATCGTTCTTGAAATGTACCTTTTCTCCACATATGTAGCACTTAACCGTTTTCCTTCTACAGTCATTCTCTAAATGCCCTTTTCTCTTACAAAAGGTACACATGACTATGTTGATTTGCTTCTTACATTTTCCTAAATGCCTTTTTCCACAGTTTTCACATTTGGGTCTTGTGAATTTTGGCGATCCTTTTTCTTCCTTGCTTTTCTTCACTTCTTTTACGTTATTGTTCTCCTTTTCTTCCGGCTTTATTGTATATTTGGCCAAAATCATGGCCTCGGAGGTTGTTTGTGGTACATGAGTTCTTACTACCCTTCTCGTCTCTTTTGGTAGCCCAGATATATATTCATCATTTTGTCAAACTCCAAATCATCTAATTGCGGAGTTACTTGACAATATTCTAAGAATTTTGCATTGTATTCCTTGAGATTGTTATTAACGACCTTCTGGTCCCATCGCAAGATTTGATTTTGTTTTATTTTGGTAATTGGGCAAACTTTCTGTAGAATAAGATGTCTAAATTCTTCCCAACTTAAATCATACATTACTTCATTTCCTTTAACTTGAATTATGTTCTCAACCACTCAAGAGCTTTATCTTTGAACATTTGCGAAGAACATCAAATGGCTTGTTTACTTGTGCAGGTAATATTGTTCAAGATTGACTCTTGATCCTTAAGCCAATTCAAGGTGGATATGGTATTTTCATTTCCACGGAATTTCTTAGGCTTATAGGCTTTTTAACTCTTAAAAACATTTTCCGGTTGAAGTTTAGGTTTCTTCTTCTTCCTTAATTCGTTCTCATGACTAAATTGGTTACAACTTTCTTTTGAAGAATCAGGCTCGCTTTGAGTCCTTTTGCTTGATCCTAATTGTCTAGGGTTATTAAGCGTCTTCATTATCGGAGACACAACTTCGTTAATCATCTCTCGAACTTCATTTCTAAATTGGTCATTCATTTCTTTATTTTTAATGGTCTTCCCACTGCTAACTTCTTTGGAAGAGTTTCCTTTTATATTTTCTTCTTTTGACATACTACAATAATCCATGGATGTGATTAATATTCAAGGGAATCAAAACCTATCTTGTATTGCGCAAGATTTTCTATTATGAATTGGTTTAGAAAATCCTTTTGCTACCAATTGGATGAATCAATTATTTTATCCTTTGTATATTGTTTATAATTCTTGTTTACTTGTTTATCATGAATGAGGATCTTTATTTATATATTTTTAAGGTATTTTTCCCCAATGAAATTTCTACTAATTGGTTTATTTTTACTTGATCATGTTTCAAGTATTTTTCCTTTGCTGTTTTCATTCATTTCCTTTGTTTTTGTTTGTTGTAACCCCTTTACTATATATATAGTAATTTTTTGGGTAAAGCTAAATTCGTATTTTCTTTTTCCTTTTCTGTTGGAAGTCTCCTTGTTCTTTTAGTCGAATTATAGTCGACTATTTCTACATTATAATTTAGATGTAAAGATGTTCATATCTTATCCGTATTTGTTATATCTTATCCTTAACTCTCTTTATATATATATATATCATTTAAATTTAGATATTGTTAATTTAAGTATTTAAACTTTACTAAACTTATAAAATATTGAAATAAAATTTTTATCTATCACTTGATCAAAGCCTAGATATAATTGAATACCTAATTCGTTAAAATCGATGGCTCTGATACCAACCTGTCACACCCCGACTTAAGGCCTAAGCGTGTGACCAACAGTCAAAGTTTATTTTAGCGGAAGACTTTTTAATTAAAATAACATATTTATATACTTTTGAAATCATTATAAATAAGATATAAATTCTTTTGTTTGAAAAAGTTTTTCAAGTAATAATTACCCAAGTATTTTTATTTTATAAATCTTTGTTTAATGTTATTTTAATATCTTAAAATAATGAGCCATCTCTACCTTGCGAACATCCACTTCATTAATGGCTCTAATTCTTGATACTGTAATTTCCTGAAATGTTAGAAAAATACGTCAGCTATATGCTGGTGAGCACGCTGACGCGAAAAATATTTTCTTTTACTTGATCACCCCTCGAGACATAGTTATGTCTGGCCCATCGTGGCTTATGAATAGTCAAGCTTTAAAACAAAACCAATTATAAATAAAGTTTACACAAAACACCCCAGAAAACACTGCAGCGTTCGACACTAGTTAGGTACCACGCGTATACACATGGTCATGCTCCCCTCATTGAAAGCGTCATATGACCAGGTGTGGTGCGGTGTGCCCACCGTCTTTTTACCACATATGTAAGGATCCAGACAAACGTACACGACAGCTTGAGGGTTAGCTCTTACATATGTTTATAACGTTTTAGAGACACGTAGTCCCATGTAATTCTTTTCATTTAATTCTTTTTGACTCGATTTAAACAAGTTTGTAAAGTTGGGGCATATTCACCTTTACTTTTGGATCAGCTCAGTACACTGTCCGAGGGTCTTTTTCTTTTCTTGCTATCTCGCACCTATAGTACGAGTATAATTCTTAATAGTTGGATCTTTAATCCGGCTTAAGACCTATAGTCTCTTTTGTATAATCTTTACCTCGATTATATCTTCTTTATGAACTTTTAGTTCAAAACATCTTGTCTTTATTTTAAACCTTTAATTTAAAATATCTTTCTTTCTTTTCTTTTTACAAGTTAAAAACCTTTAACTTGTTTTACTTTTTGTTAAACTCTACGTTTCTTCTTCTTCTTTAAGAAACGTACACTTTCTTTTCTTATTACTTAAGAATAATATATCCTTAAATAACATTTATAACAAAGAATATCACATCTATATTTATTTCTTTCTTTTTATATTTTTTTTTCTAATCATGTTTGAACCTATAGTTCAAATCATGTACTTTTTATTCTTACATTCGAACCTTTAGTCCGACATGTTTTCTTTTTTAAAATCTACGTTTTCCAAAACGTATACTTATATATATACATCATTTAGTTTATATGAATAATATAAACATTATATATATTTTCATTTACTTATTATTATTTAAAATAAATTTAAATAAGACTTTTATATTTATTTATTAATATAGATTATTGCATTTGTTTTCTTTTATTATTATCTAAGATCATTTAAATAATAAATTCACTTTCTCTATAAACGATAGTTATTTTATATCTTTCTCTTTATATAATTTATTTTCTTTTCTTTTGTTTATTTTCGAGGTATCGAGCATATTCCCGACTAAGGTCTAAGCCTTTTAATATATTATTAATATTTTATCCCAGCATTATACCTACCTTGTTCGGCTTATTATTTTGTAAACTCTCAGGCAACACTTCGACGCTTGCACGTATATCAGGAATCTTGATCAACACCTTCCTTCACGTAAAACAAGGTTCACCTGTCTTAAAAACCTTGTCATCACACACTTCGAGGCGGAACGTCGGGTCGTCTCGGGTCGGCATGTATTTTGAGGCGGGGCGTCGGGTCGTCTCGGATCGACACGTATTTCGAGGAGGGGGCGCCGGGTCGGCACGTATTTCAAGGTGGGGCGTCGGTACTTCGGGGTGTGGTCGGTTTATTGGCACGGATTACAAGGTAGTTTGGCACGTTTATTGACGTAGAGAGATGGACTAAATTTTTAAAGAGAGAAAGAGTTATGGAAATGTGAGTGTGAAATAAGGGGCTTGAAGCCTTTATTCATAGGCAATTTTCGGGTCATCATCGCGATATGCGATGGTCTAAAGAATAGCTGTCGCGTATCACGACTAGCTTTGGTGAGTCACAATTTGGTATTTTTGGTTCGAAATTTTCGTGATGTTACATAATCGATTAATAGACCCATGAAATGTTTATGTTAATCGACGAAACGCATTGCGTTTTGATCCTTAGTACCTTACGAATCTTGATTGATGAACAAAATAGGGTTTAGTGATGTTCGAGATTTCTGGAAAATTTTTGCAAGAGTTTGCTTAAGGACGAAGGGAAAATAGTGAACGAATGAACTGAATCGTTCGTCACTGTTACCTATATAGGACGAATCGGCACATTTCCCAAGACAACGCATCAGCTGATTCATTAATTTTGAATTAAGGAATTAGTCAATTCGTTATCTCATTGGTAACACGTGGCAACGAATGAGTAACACGTGGTAAAGAATGAGTGATTCGTTATAACTTGTCACGAGGTAATAACGAACTAAGGGTAATTCGTGCTAAATTTGTTAAATAATAGATGACGAATTGGGTCATTCGTTACAGAGTGGCGGAAGCGAATTAGATGGTAATGAATTGAAGTAACTTGTTTCTTAGAATAAACCCGATTCGTTATCCACAAATAACGAATTGATTTCTTTAAGTCCTTTTTAATTTAATTTTAATTTAAAATTAATTAAATAATTAAATAAATAAATGAATACTAAATCAACGAAACCCTTATCCCGATGACCTTATGTAACATCCTACTTTGGTTATAATAATAAAATAAATTTCGTTTATTTTATAGTGTGTCGTTATAAGTTTAAATAAATAAACTAATAGAAGGTGGGCTTGGACTTTAGAAGATGAAATAAGGAAATGGAATGGGCTTTAGGTCCATGAGCTTAAGTGAGTATAAATACCCCTTAAGCCCTAACCTTTCCATTTTTATCTATCTCTACACCATAGCCTACACTATCAAAAACACACACTAACACCATCATACATCCCGAGCCTAGATCCGATGTTGAAAACCCGAGATTGTTGGTGCTAGAACGTTGTAATGAACCGAACCTACATCAAAGACCAGCTCGTGTTCGTAGTTCAACTCGTTTAAGGTACGTTTATAATCTGAAATCGTTTATTTAGGTTCGGATTCATCTAGGAAATCTTAGATCTGTATGCCTATGGTAAAAACGAATCCAAGAAAGCAAATCCTACTGAAATTCGTTAACATTTACCAGGTTAATTGTTAACCTATAGAACCCGTAACAAAGATGCACAAATCGCACCCTTTAAACATGAATGTGTGGCTGATTGGACACCTAGCGATGTGATTGCGAGTTCAATGATACCAAAATCATGTTATTTCGTTAAGAATCGGGGGTTTAATCGCATATATGAGGTCTGTTGATTGTTATTGTTCTTGACGATTTTGACTTTGACCCTTGAGTCAAAGTCTGGATAAGAACTGTTGATGATTCATTATGGTTGGGTGATTCATTACACGGTCATAACGAATGGGACTCATTCGTGTGACTTGATAACGAATCAGCCCTTAATTCGTTAATTACCCATCGTTATATAAGATAACGAATCTAGTGATTCGTTATAGGCTCATTCGCTGTGCTGAGGTAATGAATCAAGTCATGTTCAGATAACGAATTAAATGACGAATCAGAGGGTTATTAGGGACGAATCTGGATAACGAACTAAGGAAGATTATATAATGTGACAATCGTCAATTTCAGGTTAACTCCGTTAACTCAACTCCGTCAATTCAAACTTAAGATCACTGAATCTATAACGCACACCTCATTACATTTAAACTAGGGTTTAAATGACGCTTAACACTTACTACATGTGTAGTCTTCGGGAATTGCACTGAAACGCAAACGAGTTGACGCAAATGATTGGTGAATAAACGAAAAACGTCAAAACAGTAATTATGTGATAATTATGTGTTAGACTTATGTGTTGTGTGATAACATCGTTATAAACGTTAACTCAATGTACTAGAACTAGTTAGTTAAGCTAGAAAAGCAACAATTGAAAGTTGAGGGACTTGAGTGTAACATATTATTATTATTAATAATAATAAACCTAAACCCTAACTCATTCTTTCTCTCCTCCCTCTACCCCGATCGGAACCCCTCTCCCTTGGCTCCCTTGGCTGCCGCCATTCACACACACACATACAACCAAGTTTTCAAGCTTTTGATTGAAGATTAAGGTGCTAGGAAGGTATAAACGACTATCCCTTGCATCCCTTATACTTAATTTCGATGTTTAATGGGTTAATTGAAAACCCTAGGGGCCGATTAATGTGTGTAATGTGTTCATATGATTGTTGTTGATTTGATGATGATTTGATAACTAGAATGGATATTGTTACATGTTAATTGCTTGTGTCTTTGATTTGAGTTCAAACAAAAACCCTAATCATGTATGTAATGTGTAATTGATGTGCATGGATAGTGATTATGGAGTCTAGAGTGTTATATGAATGAATGATGGTCCATAGATAGTTAATATGTTAAGTTTGGATGCAAACAGTTTCTGGACAGATTGTGTTGTTGATGTTTAATTGACTGTAACGGGGTGTAAATGTGAAAATTAGTTGAGATTATTGGTACTACAGTAAACTAGGTTGAGTCTAGTTTCTAAAGAATATAAATTTGCAATTTTTGGACGTGTAAAAGTTAACTTTTATGATTTTACAAAAACGTTGTGCAAAGCTGAGTTGTTAGACCTGCTGTTAGGTTGTTTTGTAAATATTATATCTCATGAACTACGAGACCAATTGGGTTGGTTCCACTTCTGGAAGTTGACTTATTGAGTTAGGAACCTAACTCAACTGGTCTTGCATTTATTGGATTTTTCGTTTAACGGGAATTTCAAATAACATTCTGTTGCGCATGAATTTGAATGTTATGAGTTTGCTGTAATGATTTGGTTATTGTGAGAAACCTATGTGGAATAAAAATATAATAAAATATGTTCTGGAAACCTAAGACATATTTGCTTTTGTGATGATTTTTGGTAAATTAATTGTGATGCTATGATCAGTGGGATAGACTAGTTTTTCAAGTAGAATTCTGTCGTTAAGAAACTAGTTGCTGAGCTTTGTGAAAGTTGCATGAAACAACGTGATTGCTAATTGATTGTCATGATTTGACCAAATTGCCCTCATGGGGAATAATTGCTAGTTAATTGTTATGTGTTGACCAAATTGCCCTTACAGGGAGTAATTGCTAGTGATGTACATTATGAATACATGACACGTAAATAATTGCTTACACATGTAACGTATCACAACTACACTTGTTAAAGTCACACACGATTCACAAACGAAACACGAAACATGTTGTGTGCATAGGTATTATGTGCCGGGTCTAGAGACTCGATAATATTCCGACACTTAGAAAAATCTCTTTGTTGTTTTAGAACGCTAGAGAGAGTTTTTCTGTGACGCGCATCTTGGTGAATTATTTTGGGAATACTTCGCAAACAGTGAGTTTCACTTTCCCCTTTTAAACTTTTTAAACGCTTTTCACTTGGGGGAAATAACATACTCCGAAAACGCATTTAAGATTTTGTTAATATAGATTATATATCACTTGTAAAGACTAAGTGGCAAACGCAATAACTAAAGTCCTTCATTCACATCGAACCGTTTAATATTGGATAATAGCGAGTCATTGTTGAGTAGTACTACTGGGTTTGACAAACCCCACCCAACGCTAAACTCGACTGGAGGTCGAGTGGGTGTAATCTTGGCTAAACACATACCATGGTCGGGATAGACCTGGTGGCAAGGCAAATGATAAACAGTCAGCTTCGGTGTCGAACACTTAGTGATACTTGTTTTATAGGCTAGCTACCTATAGATATATAATTGACATAACACTATCTGGTAACGCAAAACGCTGTAACGCAAAACGCTTAACGCAAACGCTAAACGCTTTATTTTATATAAACTTGTGAACTCACCAACCTTGTGTTGACACTTTTAGTATGTTATTCTCCGGTAGCCGAGGCGGGCACGCGGTTTAGGATCATGCATTGCTTGAAACACTTTTAATTATGCAAACTTATTTTAAACTGTTATCATTGGGTTTTAAGTCGTCCTGCGTGACGCAACATTGGTTTCTATGGTTTTACGCTTCCGCATTTAATTACTCGTAAAGGTTTTCATGGTTTTGAAACTTTGTTTTATGGTTTGATTATAACTAATGAATCCGATCCTGTTAGTTCACACCCTCTGACAGTAAAATTCCGTTAGTGGATTTTGAGGGTGTGACAGATTGGTATCAGAGCCATTGGTTATAGCGAACTAGAAGCTGCATGCATACTAGACTATAACCGCGACGACCCATTAGTTATAATGATACGCACTGCATAGATTTGTGTAGTCTTTGTTATCTTATCTCTTTACCTCTTTCACTCATACGCGCGCGCATACACGGCTTACCTGTAGGAATGTCGACGCCGCCATCATCATCATCATCCGATCCGATGACACATGCTCACGGGAAGGAACCGCAGTTACCTACCGCATCGCCACCCCGTGTAGTCCCAGAACTCGAAGCTCCCGCACCGAAGAGGTATCGCTTATCCGGAGGCATGTACGAAAACGAAGTTAGCTGGGATTGGTACCCGAATATGATTAGGCGTATGGTCTATCGCGAACAAGTTCCCCCGCTACCTCACCCGAACCATCCTGCTTACCCCAACACTCTACCACCCATAACCGAACCTGTGGAGCGAGTTCTCGCAGCTGTCGTTTCTTGTTTGGAGCGTGATGTGGGTTACATGTGCTATACGAGAGCTAACGTTTCTGGACTGTTAAAAGACGGAACCGAGACTAAGGAGGAAATTGCCCGCATGGCAGCGGCAATGAAGGAAATGCAAGAGGCTAGTGATCAACAGATGAAGATTATGAGAAAGATGCAAGCCGAGATGATAGACTTGCAAGACCAACTCCAAGTAGCAAGGACCCGAACCGAGATAGCTTTAGAGCGTTGCGATGTCTTACAAATGCAAATTGCTCAGAACGCAGCCGAAACTGAGGCAGAGCCTGAGGCCGAGCCTGAGGCAGATCCCGAAGAGGAGGCTGAGGAGGACCCCGAGGAAGATCCCGAGGAGGAACCTGAAGAAGAACCGGAGGAAGAACCGGCTGAGGAGGAGGCACACTCAGATGATGACATCTAGTGATGATAACACCTAGATGGAGGGGTTGTCTCCATCCGAACTATTATTTTCTATGATTTTATGGATTGATTGGAAATACTTTGTAGCGAATACAATGGTTTTAATCATGAATTATTAATTAGATTAATATATGGTTGTGATGTGATGTTGTTTCTTATCTCTTTCTTACCTATCTTTTTATTACATGTATGGTGTGTTGTATATGAAAGAAAAATTCATGTTTAACATTTTATACTGTGATTCTAGGAAATGGCTGGAAGAAACGCTGGACACGGACGTGGTAACATCAACTTGACTGCAGCTGAACTCCAAACTCTGCTGAACGACCATGCGGCGGCCGCTTTAGCCGCACATGTTCAGAACCAAGCTGGAGGTCCAATTGGAACGTGTACCTTCAAGAATTACCTTGACTGCAAGCCCAATACGTTTAAGGGCACTGAGGGAGCTATAGGCTTCCTGCGTTGGGCTGAGAAGGCCGAATCGGCGTTTGAGATGTGTAATTGTCCCCCTGCCAGTAGGGTCAAATTCACTGCTGGAACACTTGAGGATTCTCCCCTCACTTGGTGGAATTCAAACGTGCAGATCCTTGGATTGGAACTGGCTAACGCGATGAACTGGGAGGAGTTCAAAAACATGATGCGAGAAGAGTACTGTCCGAGAGAGGAGATTGCAAAGTTGGAATCTGAGTTTTGGTCATTGAAGATGGTGGGCTTAGAAATCGAAGCCTACACTACCCGTTCTCACGAGTTAGCAGTGATGTGTCCGCGGATGGTAGATCCGCCGAGTAAGAGGATTGAAATGTATATTGATGGGTTAGCACCGCAAATTCAGGGTCACAAACTGACAGATCAAGCTGTGACCCAAGGTGCGTTACCACCTAGGGGTTCAACCACTAAAGCCCGTGACAACCCGAGTAATGACAACAACAGCAACAGCAACCCGAGCAGCGGAAAGAGAAAGTTTGACAACATCAGATCCTCATCCTCGAACCTCCCACAACAACAACACTACCGTAAGCCCGAATTCACTCGGAGCTTCAACAATCAGAGTCACAACAACAATAACAATGGTAGCGGGCAGGGTTCGAGCGGATATGCTGGGAAATATCCGAAGTGCAATAGGTGCAACTACCATCATGCTGGCCCGTGTGACCGTGTCAAGTGTCAGAGATGCGGAAAGATGGGTCACCAGGCAAAGGAATGTAGAGGAGACCTTGCGGCAAAGGGTGCTCCTAAACCAACTATGACGACGAAGGGATGTTTCGAATGTGGGCAGGAAGGTCATTTCAGGAAAGATTGTCCCAAGCTGAAACAGAACGACAACAATGGAAGTAATGGAAGTGGCAGTGGTGGTGGAAACAATGGTAAAGGAAGAGCTTTTGTTATTGGGTCGGGTCAAGCCCGCAATGATCCGTACGTGGTGACTGGTAAGTTCCCTGTGAACGATTGTTTTGCTTCTGTATTGTTTGACACTGGAGCTGATAGGAGTTTTGTGTCCAAAGCCTTTAGTCAACTCTTAGACTTAACTCCAACTCCGTTAGATGCTAAGTTTCCTGTTGAAGTAGCTGACGGTAAGACTATAGTAACGACTCATGTACTTGCGGGATCTAAGTTAAAACTGTCAGGTCATGTTTTCGATATTGACCTTATTCCTTTTTCGCTTAGTAGTTTCGATGACGTGGTCGGCATGGACTGGTTATCCGAGAACCGAACGGAGATTATATGTCACGACAAGATAGTCCACATTACTACCCCTTCCGGCGAGATCATTTCGATCCGAGGTGAGAGAAGCGGCATGACCACCAGCGTTATTACCCTCATGAAGGCGCAGAAGTACCTACGAAAGGGTCATCCGGCAATTTTGGCGCAGATTGTTGAGAAACCCGCGGAGGAGAAGCGAATTGAAGATACACCGATTG
The DNA here is from genome assembly GCF_021521415.1 of Bidens hawaiensis. Taxonomy (NCBI): domain Eukaryota; kingdom Viridiplantae; phylum Streptophyta; class Magnoliopsida; order Asterales; family Asteraceae; genus Bidens; species Bidens hawaiensis. Next base: position 69,805 of record NW_027496579.1, on the reverse strand, counting down.
TGCGAGATTTTCCGAAAGTTTTCCCGGAGGATTTGCCTGGACTCCCTCCTATACGACAAGTCGAATTCCAAATCGAGTTGACACCCGGTGCAGCACCCATAGCACGAGCCCCGTATCGGCTCGCACCGGCGGAGCTTCAGGAGTTGTCCACTCAGTTGCAGGATTTATTGGATAAAGTTTTTATCCGACCTAGCTCATCACCATGGGGAGCCCCTGTCTTATTTGTCCGAAAGAAAGACGGGACTTTCCGCATGTGCATCGACTACCGGGAGTTGAACAAGGTGACGGTCAAGAACCGTTATCCTTTACCCCGAATTGATGATTTGTTTGACCAGCTTCAAGGATCGAGTTATTACTCGAAGATCGATCTGCGATCAGGTTACCATCAACTAAGAGTGCGCGAGGAAGATATTTCAAAGACGGCTTTCAGAACACGGTATGGTCACTACGAGTTTTCGGTTATGCCTTTTGGCCTAACCAACGCACCAGCCGTATTTATGGATCTCATGAATCGAGTATGCAAGGCGTACCTCGACAAGTTTGTGATTGTTTTCATTGATGATATTCTCGTCTACTCCAAGGACGAAGCTGACCATGAAGAACACTTAAGGGTAATCCTGGAATTATTGAAGAAGGAACAACTGTACGCAAAACTCTCGAAATGTGAGTTTTGGCTTCGCGAGGTTAACTTTTTAGGACATGTGATCAACGAGAATGGTATCCATGTCGATCCCGGTAAGGTAGAGGCCATCAAGAACTGGGAAGCACCTAAGACTCTGACTGAGGTGCGGCAATTCCTAGGACTGGCCGACTACTACCGACGTTTAATCGAGGGATTTTCAAAGATTGCTCAACCCCTCACCGCTTTGACTCACAAAGGCACTAAGTACAATTGGGGTGACGCGCAAGAATCCGCTTTTCAACTGTTGAAAACCAAACTCTGTAGCGCCCCTATTCTAGCCCTCCCCGAGGGAACGGAAAATTTCGAGGTACACTGTGACGCATCAATACAAGGTCTCGGTTGTGTGCTGATGCAACTCGAGAAGGTTATAGCTTATGCCTCTCAACAACTACGGGTTCACGAGAAGAACTACACGACCCATGATTTGGAACTCGGAGCTGTGGTGTTTGCCCTTAAGATATGGAGGCATTACTTGTACGGTACCAAGTTTACCATTTACACCGACCACAAGAGTCTCCAGCATATCTACGATCAGAAGGAGCTGAACATGCGACAGCGTCGTTGGCTCGAGCTGCTTAAGGATTATGATTGTGCCATCAAGTACCACCCTGGCAAGGCCAATGTAGTGGCCGACGCCCTCAGTAGAAAAGAAACAGATAAACCCAGACGAGTGCGAGCATTGCAACTCACGATTCATGCAAACTTACCTGACCAGATTCGCGAGGCGCAACTCGAAGCTTTGAAAGATGATAATCTTCCATCGGAACTCATGCGGGGCATGAACAAGCAACTTGAAACCAGATCGGACGGGGTCCGATATTTTGAGAACCGGATTTGGGTTCCACGTTTCGGAGAGTTGAGAACTCTGGTGATGGACGAAGCACACAAGTCCAGATATTCTATCCACCCTGGCTCAGATAAAATGTATCATGATTTAAAGGCACTTTACTGGTGGCCGAACATGAAAGCCGACATTGCCACCTACGTGAGCAAATGCTTGACTTGTGCCAGAGTCAAAATAGAATACCAGAAACCATCTAGTCTACTGCAACAACCGGAACTCCCAATGTGGAAATGGGAACACATCTCAATGGATTTTATCACGGGTTTACCTAAAACACCGACGGGATGCGATACCATCTGGGTGATCGTTGACCGGTTGACTAAGTCTGCACACTTCTTAGCGATTAAGGAATCGGACAAAATGGAAAGATTGACTCGCGTCTACATAAAGGAAATAGTGTCTAGACACGGAGTGCCTGTCTCAATCATTTCTGATCGAGATTCTCGTTTCACTTCGCACTTTTGGAAGTCACTACAAAGCGCACTAGGCACACGTCTTGATATGAGCACAGCATACCATCCTCAGACGGATGGGCAAAGTGAACGAACTATTCAGACCCTGGAGGATATGTTGCGTGCATGTGTGTTGGATTTCAGAAAAAGTTGGGAACCTCACTTACCTTTGGTAGAGTTTTCGTATAATAACAGCTACCACGCAAGTATTAAAGCATCGCCGTTTGAAGCGCTGTACGGACGGAAGTGTCGATCACCACTCTGCTGGGCAGAGGTGGGTGACAGCCAAATCACTGGTCCAGAACTGGTACTCAAAACTTCGGAAAAGATTGTTCAAATCCGAAATCGCATGGCAGCAGCACGAGATCGCCAAAAGAGTTACGCCGACAAGCGCCGAAAACCTCTCGAATTTCAAGTGAACGATCGAGTGTTACTCAAAGTCTCACCTTGGAAAGGTGTGGTTCGCTTTGGAAAGCGAAACAAACTCAACCCACGATACGTTGGCCCTTATCGAATAACTGAGCGCATTGGTCCGGTGGCGTACCGACTGGACCTACCAACGGAACTCAGTGGCGTACACAATGTATTCCACGTATCCAATTTGAAGAAATGCCTAACCGATGAGACTCAAGTAGTCCCTTTGGATGAACTGCAAGTTGATGAACAGTTACGTTTCATTGAGGAACCAGTCGAGGTTTTGGATTGGGAAACCAAAATGCTCAAGCACAGCAAAATTCCAATCGTTAAGGTTCGTTGGAACTCAAGACGTGGACCGGAGTTCACGTGGGAACGCGAGGATCAAATGATGAAAAAGTATCCTCACCTTTTTGAAGGGCTGACCAAACACAGAAAACCGCGAAACCCGACAAACCGTCAGAAATCACCGGAGGTATGAATTAAATTTCGGGACGAAATTTCTTTCTACTAGGGGATGATATTACAAACTGAAAATTTTTCTTACTTTTTCAGACACTCATCACGACTTGACTCAAATTTTCGGGACGAAAATTCTTTAATATGGGAATGATGTGACAATCGTCAATTTCAGGTTAACTCCGTTAACTCAACTCCGTCAATTCAAACTTAAGATCACTGAATCTATAACGCACACCTCATTACATTTAAACTAGGGTTTAAATGACGCTTAACACTTACTACATGTGTAGTCTTTCGGGAATTGCACCGAAACGCATACGAGTTGACGCAAATGATTGGTGAATAAACGAAAAACGTCAAAATAGTAATTATGTGATAATTATGTGTTAGACTTATGTGTTGTGTGATAACATCGTTATAAACGTTAACTCAATGTACTAGAACTAGTTAGTTAAGCTAGAAAAGCAACAATTGAAAGTTGAGGGACTTGAGTGTAACATATTATTATTATTAATAATAATAAACCTAAACCCTAACTCATTCTTTCTCTCCTCCCTCTACCCCGATCGGAACCCCTCTCCCTTGGCTCCCTTGGCTGCCGCCATTCACACACACACATACAACCAAGTTTTCAAGCTTTTGATTGAAGATTAAGGTGCTAGGAAGGTATAAACGACTATCCCTTGCATCCCTTATACTTAATTTCGATGTTTAATGGGTTAATTGAAAACCCTAGGGGCCGATTTATGTGTGTAATGTGTTCATATGATTGTTGTTGATTTGATGATGATTTGATAACTAGAATGGATATTGTTACATGTTAATTGCTTGTATCTTTGATTTGAGTTCAAACAAAAACGCTAATCATGTATGTAATGTGTAATTGATGTGCATGGATAGTGATTATGGAGTCTAGAGTGTTATATGAATGAATGATGGTCCATAGATAGTTAATATGTTAAGTTTGGATGCAAACAGTTTCTGGACAGATTGTGTTGTTGATGTTTAATTGACTGTAACGGGGTGTAAATGTGAAAATTAGTTGAGATTATTGGTACTACAGTAAACTAGGTTGAGTCTAGTTTCTAAAGAATATAAATTTGCAATTTTTGGACGTGTAAAAGTTAACTTTTATGATTTTACAAAAACGTTGTGCAAAGCTGAGTTGTTAGACCTGCTGTTAGGTTGTTTTGTAAATATTATATCTCATGAACTACGAGACCAATTGGGTTGGTTCCACTTCTGGAAGTTGACTTATTGAGTTAGGAACCTAACTCAACTGGTCTTGCATTTATTGGATTTTTCGTTTAACGGGAATTTCAAATAACATTCTGTTGCGCATGAATTTGAATGTTATGAGTTTGCTGTAATGATTTGGTTATTGTGAGAAACCTATGTGGAATAAAAATATAATAAAATATGTTCTGGAAACCTAAGACATATTTGCTTTTGTGATGATTTTTGGTAAATTAATTGTGATGCTATGATCAGTGGGATAGACTAGTTTTTCAAGTAGAATTCTGTCGTTAAGAAACTAGTTGCTGAGCTTTGTGAAAGTTGCATGAAACAACGTGATTGCTAATTGATTGTCATGATTTGACCAAATTGCCCTCATGGGGAATAATTGCTAGTTAATTGTTATGTGTTGAACAAATTGCCCTTACGGGGAGTAATTGCTAGTGATGTACATTATGAATACATGACACGTAAATAATTGCTTACACATGTAACGTATCACAACTACACTTGTTAAAGTCACACACGATTCACAAACGAAACACAAAACATGTTGTGTGCATAGTTATTATGTGCCAGGTCTAGAGCCTCGATAATATTCCGACACTTAGAAAAATCTCTTTGTTGTTTTAGAACGCTAGAGAGAGTTTTTCTGTGACGCGCATCTTGGTGAATTATTTTGGGAATACTTCGCAAACAGTGAGTTTCACTTTCCCCTTTTAAACTTTTTAAACGCTTTTCACTTGGGGGAGATAACATACTCCGAAAACGCATTTAAGATTTTGTTAATATAGATTATATATCACTTGTAAAGACTAAGTGGCAAACGCAATAACTAAAGTCCTTCATTCACATCGAACCGTTTAATATTGGATAATAGCGAGTCATTGTTGAGTAGTACTACTGGGTTTGACAAACCCCACCCAACGCTAAACTCGACTGGAGGTCGAGTGGGTGTAATCTTGGCTAAACACATACCATGGTCGGGATAGACCTGGTGGCAAGGCAAATGATAAACAGTCAGCTTCGGTGTCGAACACTTAGTGATACTTGTTTTATAGGCTAGCTACCTATAGATATATAATTGACATAACACTATCTGGTAACGCAAAACGCTGTAACGCAAAACGCTTAACGCAAACGCTAAACGCTTTATTTTATATAAACTTGTGAACTCACCAACCTTGTGTTGACACTTTTAGTATGTTATTCTCCGGTAGCCGAGGCGGGCACGCGGTTTAGGATCATGCATTGCTTGAAACACTTTTAATTATGCAAACTTATTTTAAACTGTTATCATTGGGTTTTAAGTCGTCCTGCGTGACGCAACATTGGTTTCTATGGTTTTACGCTTCCGCATTTAATTACTCGTAAAGGTTTTCATGGTTTTGAAACTTTGTTTTATGGTTTGATTATAACTAATGAATCTGATCCTGTTAGCTCACACCCTCTGACGGTAAAACTCCGTTAGTGGATTTTGAGGGTGTGACATATAACGAATTAGATAACGAATTAGGCTTAATTTGTTATAGCTATTGAGTTAGCGAATTAGATAATAAATTAAAATCCTAATGGAAAATGTGTTAAGACAGTTAATGAAAATTTGCTAACCCTAGCCAGGGGCTCTGCCCCTTGGACCCCCTAGGGGCTACCGCCACTAGAAGCCCGCTGCCAGGGGCGCTGCCCCAGGACCCCCGTTCATTGTGGGTTATATAAAGATAGAAATACGATATGAGAAGTAATAGTTAATTGATACATGTAAATATTATACAGTTAGCCGTGCACATCTCAAAAAAGGAATAACTATTAACGGTGAATATCCGACATTGTAAGTTAGGATGGTACGTGAGTTCTACAGGTACAGGTACAGGGATGGTATGTGAGTTCTACGTCCGACATTGTAAGTTAGGATGGCGAATCCCTCTAACTTCTGTTGGACATAGACTTGGTAAGTGATGGCGTAGTTAAGGATTGCGGGCCTTATACATGATATAGATGATAGGTGTAAACGTAGATAAGGGCTACGGATCTTATACGTGTTGTAGATGGGCGTCAGCACAAGAAAGGACTGTGGACCTTATACGTGCTATATTTATGTTGTGGTGGCATAGGGGAAGATTGCGGACTTCGTATGTGCTATGGTTATAGATGATAGACGCCAACTTAGATAAGGACTGCGGACCTTATACGTATTGTAGATAGGCGTCAGCACAGGAAAGGACTGTGGACCTTATACGTGCTAAAATTTTGTTCTGGTAGCATAGGGGAAGACTGCGGACTTCGTGCGTGCTATGGTTTAGGTTGCAACATAGGGAAGAATTGAGGACCTTGTACGTGTTGTTAATATAGGATGGTACATGGAAGGACTGCGGACCTTGCACGTACCATAATTGGTGAACATAGGTAAGGACTGCGGGCCTTTTACGTGTTCACGACCTTGAGTATAGGTATAGACGGCGGACTATGAATGTACTCTCGGTAGACTGAGGTTAGTGATTGTAGGTAGGTATGTATGTATGACAGTAGAGTAACTGGTTAAGCATATATATGTATCTTCGGATATGTATGTATGATATGTGTATGTATTGTATGTTGCCTGATTAACTAGAACTCACTCAGCGTAGCTGACTTTTAGTATGCACGCAGGTTGATGTGCTAGAAACAGTCAATTAAATATTAACTAAACTAAACAAGTAATAAAAACTAGACTTAAGACTCAACTACACAAAACACCGGTAAGTGAACCAATCAATTGTACTAAAGCTAAGTAAGTCCGGAATATCGAACCCACAGGACTCTATAAATTAAGTTAATTAACTAATTAGACTCGACTTACGACACGACTATTTATTATTAATGTTTAAAGGGGGTTTTTAAACAAGATTAAACTAAGAAAACAAATAAACAAGTAATCGAGAAATAAGCAATCAAACACAAGATCGAAACCAATCAGAGAAGGAGTCTACCTAGGTAAGAATCCCATGAATCAACAATCATCAAGCAATGGACAAATAACATGATTATGGAAACTGATTTCTAAATATATTCATCTAACAAACCCTAAAGGAACCTTGACTGAATCAAACGACATCCCAAAGAATGATTATTAGATTATTAAGCAATCAGTTATATTGACTTCCTCACAGTTATCAAATAGTGTTAATTAATAGTATCTAAAGAAAGCAATCTCACGAAACACTAAACCCTTGATAACTTGATAAACTAACATGACATCATGAACATAGATCAACACAATAAGCAAGAATATTGTCACTATCTATCCTAGCATGCAATTGACCAAGACACATGAATAACTCCTCACCTTACAGCTTTTGGAATTTAACAAAGGATTTAAAATCTTAATAAACGATTAACAAGCTTCTATGATCTAATAGGCCTATTCAACCATAATAATCAAAACACCAAGTAATGATTAAACATGAACCCTAATAGCTAAAGAACACAATCAATAAGATCCATGTGAAGCAATAATTAATAATTAATCAAGATAATAAATACTTATATGCATCATGTAAACAAAATCAAGTCTTTAATATTAATAAAACGAAACCATAATCAAAGCATAAGTCCAAAGCAAGAATCAAGTCTCAAACATGTTCATCAAACCTAGGTAGACATGAAGTCTAGCCTAGAATCATTATTGAAAACAATCCTAAACAAGTCTTAAAAACAAAGAGGAAAGACATCAAAAATAATGAACAAGGAACGAAAGTTAAAGTGATAAAACCCTTTGCAATTGATCCTTGAACACCCGGATGAAAGCTCTCTCGATCCTCCTTGGTTCCTAGCTTCAAATCACCTTCAAACCCTTGGTTTATCTCTCAAAAACGGCTGGAAATAAGCATAGAATCGGCTAGGTTATAAAGAGATGTTTATATAAAAGAGTAACAGACTTGGACTTGCAATGATGATTGACCAGGGAGGCCTAGGCGCCCCGCGACCCCACTTAGCTTCACCTCCGCGCGGCGCGGCGTCCTTTAGCTAGGAATTTTCGTTTTTTGCTTTTTTTTATTATTTAATCATGTTAAATCTCTTTCTTGAACTCCAAGTAACGATGAGAGACTTCTAGAACTTCTTTTCCTTGACTCAAAAGCCACCATCTACATGAAAACAAATCGAAACTCTAAGTGAACTAATCATGTAGTCATTGACGAGCAAGACGAGCATAAACTTCTCATGAAATAATAGAAAGAATTAAAGCTTAACATTCAAGACACCAAACAGTTTAAAACATTATAACTATAACATACTTGACTCAAAAGTTAAATTAAAGAAAGATAAACGAAATACGAATCTAACCAAACTCAAAACATTAAAGAAACACAACTTTACACGGGATACGAGATGTATAAATAGATGTATATCAAATATCCTCACACTTACTCTTTTTTCATCCCTGAAAAAGTCTTTTATACAGTTGGATCAGAATCGGAAAATATAGTCTTAAAAACAAATAGGTTAATTTTTAAAGCTTAGAAGAATGCAAAAACCGCGATCACCGATATTGTTGTCCACTTAAACCCATGCCTTAATCTTTATCGGGACAAATATGATCCGAAAATAATAGTACTCAGTGGTTTACACAATTAAGACCCGCTTATTTTCAGCTTTTACCGGACCATACCACCCCAACTTGACTTAAACCTCAAAAATAGCAGATTCAAAACTTTTGTTGCTCTATTTTTTTATGAATAGTTAAGACGATCAAGGGTATTGTTTATCCACCTAAGTTTAAGCATCAAAGTCTACCAAGCAGCCATTAGATACGATTAAGGTTCAATTAATTAATAGCTAGTGTTCCCCACAACATGACATACCCCCGTTATCAAGCAATACCCCGAACCCATCACCATAGGTGAGCATGCCAAATTTCATCTGTAGGGCTTACATGTAGCGTGTGCCTTGTGGTCCGTTTCTTAATGGTAATAAGACGCGAGCAAGGGGACCCCACATGGCTAACAGCGTGGATGATCAAGTCTATAGTGAATTTGTACTTTTGTACTCTTGTGATCGTGTATATAGACTTATAAAGGTTTGCTCTTTTTGGCTTAATTTTAAATATCCACAACCCCACTTAGGAATTATGAATACCCAGATGAATAAATTGCATACAGACCCATGGTCTATGGACCCGAAGCATCCCATCAATACAAGATTTAAGGTTATAAAACCATACGCCAATGAGGTGTAAAATACTAAACTAGCAGTTTAAGATTTATATCACAGGCTACACGGCATACTCTAACGTTAAACCTACCCAAGCATCATATGATAACGTATTCAGATTTCTAAACTTTATAATATTTCCACTTTTTCATACCAAAAATTGAGGCTTGAGTATGGCCCGACCTTTCATTACTTATTTTCCACGGACAAAACGCTTTACCCACAAAAGATTTCCGTTTTAACCATTTTATCAAATTGTCCTTTCTTTCTCAAGGCTGAGCCTACCGACACATCCCAAGTTAAGTGCGCTTTCTTTTATTTATCTCATATTATTAGTAGTTTGAAAAACCAATTTCCCGATAAATATCATCATCTCCCACTTTAACGCAAAAAATTAGATTCAATGGACATTTTTAAAACATTTTTCAATTTTTTTTTTTATTTTTTTTTCTTTTTTTTAAAGCAAAAAAAATTTAAACTACGACTCAAATATCCTATCTCCACACTTAAATTTTGCATTTTCCTCAATCGAATGATAAGGATGACTTAAAATGAAAATAAAATTAAAAATAAAGACGCACTACAAAAAACTAAAACTCTAAAATTATAAAAACAAAATAAAAAGTTAATATGCTAGATAATGGAAAAGACTTAGCTGGTAATATGCGCATGAAGCATGATGCCAAATGTCGTCTTCCATGAATGCCCTCCAACTACGAACGTGCTCAGCAATTGGTAACTCCTTCTCTCACACACGAACGTAAGCGGCAAAAAAAAAACAAACATATCTAAAGATGTATCTTATCAAAACGATAGATATTGAACAATTAAAGTATTTCACTAACCAAAAAATAATCATGAATAATTAGCAGCAAATAAATAAATAAAAAGTATACGGCTCAGCTGCTCCATCCCCACACTTGTCTTTTTCATTAAAGTCTTCCTTGGGGGATCGTCTCCCTAGCTCATTCAGTCTTCAAACTCGCAAAACTCAAAAACATAAAACAAAGTCGAACTACAAAAACTACGTTAGTGACTCAAAGAAAAAGAAAATAGAAATAAAAATAAAATAAAGTATACAAACTCTACACTTAAGTTTTCACTCAAGAACCCATGCTATGCGAATCACATGGCGTACCGAGTGGAGCTTCCTCCACCTCGTTAGAACTCCAATGCCCTCAAGGATACTGAATCACGGTCCGACCATTCATCAATCTTGGTCTTCTTCTTTCTAACTCTACGAACCTTCTCAATCTTTCGCTTACCACCACCTTTTTCTCCCACATGCTTCACCATTTCCTGAGAGCTCGAAACCGCTCGCTCCTTCCCCACACTTAAACTCACAGAACGGGAACCGTCAAGACTAGGATCCACGCCCAAGATAAATGATTCTATCGAGTGAACTGGGTGACATGGATCAATGAGACTGTCTTGACCACTCGGATGTCTCATGGACTTAGCCAAATAGGTGGCACTATCATCACCGGCTCTAAGAGTGATCTTACCTTCAAACACATCAATAACCGCCCTAGCAGTACGTAAGAATGGACGACCTAAAATAATAGGAACTCTCTCGTTGGCCTCCATATCTAAAACAACGAAATCTACGGGGAAAACCAAGTTATCTACCTTAACGAGCAAATTCTCTACGACACCCCTCGGATACTTGACTGAACGATCGGATAAAGACAACGTCATACGAGTGGGGGTGAGCTCCTCTAGGTCTTGCTTTTCATACAAAGAATATGGCATAAGGTTTATACTAGCTCCTAGATCGGCTAATGCTTGACACGTCGTGTCACTTCCGAAAAGGAATGGAATGGTAAAAACACCGGGGTCGGGTAATTTCTCCGGAACTTTATTAAGCACTACTGCAGAACATTCTCCATTTAGGGGCACAGTCGACAGCTCCTCCAACTTATCCTTTCTTTTAAGAAGGTCTTTCAAAAATTTGGCGTACTTAGGCACATGCTGGAGGACTTCAACGAACGGGAGGTTGACATTCAATTGACTAAATATATTAAGAAAATGCCCGTAATCTTTTATATACTTTTGATTCTTTAGACGAGCGGGATACGGGACAAGGCTAGGTCAATGGTGTGTGGTGGTGGCCGGACTCCAACCGGCTTCTTATCGGTGTTTTTCTTAACTAGCGGCTCTATGATTTGTGTTGTATTTTGCGACTTACCTGGAGCCTCTAACTCTAACTCCTCATCTATCAACTCATCATCCCTATCTTCCCTAATTTCTCTACTAACTACCTCCGGACCAAAAACCCTACCACTACGAGTGGAGATGGCTTTCAATTGAGCAGCCGGTTTAGTTTGAGGGATACCTGAAAACTAACCTGGGGGCCTTTCTTCTAAACGAAGAGCAATATCACCAACAATCCTTTGAATGTCTAGCTTCATCATCTCTTCCAAACGCCCAATTATTTTGAACATTAGTACTGTCGGTGTTATTATTATTATAATACTGACCTTATCCTTGGTCATAAGATTTTTGAAATCCGGGTGGTGCACCCGACGGACGCCAGTTAGAATTATTTTGATTCGGATTCTTGTAAGTGTTCCAACTCTGACTGTTGTTATAATTGTTGGGAAACCTGTTCTGACCAGCAACAAAATCGACCTGTTGATTCATCATCGGCCACTCCAACATACCATGTCCACCCCTACAAAACTCACACCTGTCCACCTTGGCCTTCAGCTCCTTAACCTCTCGGGTTAGTGATTCCAAAGCAGCAGCCACACTAGTACCCAGATTAACCTGGTGTACACCCCGAGCGGATGAGGATGTACTGCTGGCGGGAGTGGAATTCCCGCGATGTGGCTCTTTGGCAAGGTCCGATTGAGCGAAGCTCTCAAACATCTCGTTACATTCGGCGACATTCTTCCTATCCAGTAGACTTCCTCCCGCGGCCGTGTCGAACCGAACTTGGGTTTCGTACTTCAACCTATTGTAAAATTTTTCCACGAGAGCCCATGGTGTGAGACCATTTTGTGAGCATCAAGACAGCAAGCTCTGAAAACGCTCCCAAGCATGACAATATTGCTCCCCCGGTTCCAAGTGAAACAAGTGAATCTAATCGCGAAGAACAGCCGCTTTAGCCGGTGGGAAGTATCTCTTGATAAATGCATAACGTAGTGCTTCCCAAGTGGTGAACGTGCCAGGTGGGTGCGTGTCAAGCCAAGTAGCTGCTTTACCTGCAAGTGAAAACGGAAACAAATGTAAGAAAATAGCATCTTCGGTAGCACCTTGTAAATTAAAAGTTTTAAGAACGCGGTAAAGTCGGTTAATGTGAGCCGGTGCATCCTCGTCATCACGCCCCGTGAACTGATTAGTTTGAACGATGTTGTTCATGACGTATGACGGAATTTACCACGAGTTTGGATTGTTGATTGCGGGAACAACGATGCATGACTGGTTTCCGGTAAAGCCATCGAAGGCTTGAGCATCAATTTTTCTGTCGTCGGCCATTTGATCTTGACTTCTTGGACTTTCCGGCGGTGAACTGGATGGAGATGATTTTTGTGACGAACTAGCTTCTGACGGTGGTCCTTGCGAACGAAGATATGGCATAAACCTGAATACGCAAAAGCCCAAGTGAGTAGACTCGAAAACTTAAAAATAAATAAAAATAAACTAGAACTTAAATTAGACTCCTACGACTCAAACAAAAATAAACAAATAGCACGAATGAAGCAAATAAGTCCAATTAACGCAAATAACGCAATTGCCAAGAATCCCCGGCAAAGGCGCCAAAAACTTGATGTGCTAGAAACAGTCAATTAAATATTAACTAAACTAAACAAGTAATAAAAACTAGACTTAAGACTCAACTACACAAAACACCGGCAAGTGAACCAATCAATTGTACTAAAGCTAAGTAAGTCCGGAATATCGAACCCACAGGACTCTATAAATTACGTTAATTAACTAATTAGACTCGACTTACGACACGACTATTTATTATTAATGTTTAAAGGGGGTTTTTAAACAAGATTAAACTAAGAAAACAAATAAACAAGTAATCGAGAAATAAGCAATCAAACACAAGATCGAAACCAATCAGAGAAGGAGTCTACCTAGGTAAGAATTCCATGAATCAACAATCATCAAGCAATGGACAAATAACATGATTATGGAAACTGATTTCTAAATATATTCATCTAACAAACCCTAAAGGAACCTTGACTGAATCAAACGACATCCCAAAGAATGACTATTAGATTATTAAGCAATCAGTTATATTGACTTCCTCACAGTTATCAAATAGTATTAATTAATAGTATCTAAAGCAAGCAAACACTAAACCCTAGATAACTTGATAAAATAACATGACATCATGAAAATGGATCAACACAATAAGCAAGAATATTGTCACTATCTATCCTAGCATGCAATTGACCAAGACACATGAATAACTCCTCACCTTACAACTTTTAGAATTTAGCAAAGCATTTAAAATCTTAATCAATGATTAACAAGCTTCTATGATCTAATAGGCCTATTCAACCATAATAATCAAAACACCAAGTAATGATTAAACATGAACCCTAATATCTAAAGAACACAATCAATAAGATCCATGTGAAGCAATAATTAATAATTAATCAAGATAATAAATACTTATATGCATCATGTAAACAAAATCAAGTCTTTTACTATTAATAAGACGAAACCATAATCAAAGCATAAGTCCAAAGCAAGAATCAAGTCTCAAACATGTTCATCAAACCTAGGTAGACATGAAGTCTAGCCTAGAATCATTATTGAAAACAATCCTAAACAAGTCTTAAAAACAAAGAGGAAAGACATCAAAAATAATGAACAAGGAACGAAAGTTAAAGCGATAAAACCCTTTGCAATTGATCCTTGAACACCCGGATGAAAGCTCTCTCGATCCTCCTTGGTTCCTAGCTTCAAATCACCTTCAAACCCTTGGTTTATCTCTCAAAAACGGCTGGAAATAAGCATAGAATCGGCTAGGTTATAAAGAGATGTTTATACTAGCGAGTAACAGACTTGGACTTGCAATGATGATTGACCAGGGAGGCCTAGGCGCCCCGCGACCCCACTTGGCTTCACCTCCGCGCGGCGCGGCGCTCTCCTGCTAGGAATTTTCGTTTTTTGCTTTTTTTATTATTTATTCATGTTAGATCTCTTTCTTGAACTCCAAGTAATGATGAGAAACTTCTAGAACTTCTTTTCCTTGACTCAAAAGCCACCATCTACATGAAAACAAATCGAAACTCTAAGTGAACTAATCATGTAGTCATTGACGAGCAAAACGAGCATAAACTTCTCACGAAATAATAGAAAGAATTAATGCTTAACATTCAAGACACCAAACAATTTAAAACATTATAACTATAACATACTTGACTCAAAACTTAAATTAAAGAAAGATAAACGAAATACGAATCAAACCAAACTATAAACATTAAAGAAACACAACTTTACACGGGATACGAGATGTATAAATAGATGTATATCACAGGTATACATGTTTATCGAGATGGCGTGAGGATGACACATGGCATGGATTGAGCGGCTGGCATCTGAAGTTAGAAGAAATGTTGTTTTAAATATGTGGTTTTACGTTATGGTTTTAAAGGAAGGATTGAATGTTTCATAATAAATGATCGATGTTTTATATTCCGCGAAAGGTTTTAATAAACTCTGATTTGAAGAACTGTGTTTATGAGTAAATCCGACGCTAAAGTAAGGCTACCGGGATTGGGGCCTTACAGTCAAATTGTTGAACCTACAACCCCAAAAAGAAATTCATCTCCCCCATCGAGCTCATTTCGAACTTCGTTTGCGTAGACTTCTCGAATTCTTTACATAACTTTTCTTTTGTTGAGCCAAATATAATGTCATCGACATATATCTGAACGAGGAGCAGATCATCACCAATATTCTTATAAAATAAAGTGCAGTCCACAGTTCCTCGCTTGAAGCTATTATCAGTGAGATGGTCAGCAAGTGTGCCATACCAAGCACTTGGGGCTTGGTGTAGACCATACAGGGCCTTGTTCAATCGGTAAACACGGTCCGGATAATCTGGATCTTCAAAACCAGGAGACTGCAAAACAAACACTTCCTCATGTAGTTCTTTGTTGAGAAAAGCACTTTTCACGTCCATCTGATAAACCTTAATATTCTTGTAAGCCGCATAATCCAAAAATATTCATGTAGCATCCAATCGTGCAAGTGGAGCATATACTTCAGTGTAATCTATGCCATCTTGCTGATGAAAACCTTGAACGACTAACCTTTTTTTGTTTCTTACAATCACCCCACGGTCGTCCTTTTTGCATTTAAATACCCACTTAGTAGGAATTGGTTTCTTAACTCTAACGGGTTTATCAATGAGATCCCATACACCCAATCGGTTAAACTGTTGCAACTCCTCTTGTATCGTATCTACCCAAGATGAATCTTCAAGCGGCATTCAAACATTTTTTGGTTCTACTTGCAATAGGAAGCAAATGTATTTTGTGAGATTCATGATTCCCGAGTAACGCATATCCGCATACGCACACAATATGTTAGAGTCATTTGAAGTAGCAACTTGATGACGTGTTTGCACACCTACATCACGTTCACCAATGATGTTGTCCTGTGGATGATAATTTTGAATCCGAAGAATAGGATTCTCAGGAAACAACATTGTCAGATAAATTAGTTAGATTCTCCTCAGCATCATGAGACGATGCACCGTTCTCATGTGTTTCAGGAAATGGAGCCGATGAGGAATCAACAAAATGACTATCATCTGACGAGATAGAAATCACATCAAATGTATCAGGGAGATCATCTTGTGGAGCTTCATCATAACTAGAAATAGAAGATCTTGGAGGTAAGTATTGTTCTTCAAGATACGCACGAACCAAGTCTACATCTGGTTGGTCAACTATTTGAGTGAATGAATTAAATAAACTCTCATAGTCAAACATCCAATCAGGTCATTTACCTTGGGAAGGTGTGGTATACCTTTGGCAATCAACATGGTATCACTCCTCTACACAGCCCGAGGTAAAGTTAAATACACGTTTCTTAGGTGATGCGTAACCTAAAAAGTAACCTTCAACTGCATTTTCTTCAAATTTTCCCTCATCTTTCTTCAACATAGTACAAGGATACCCAAATGGTTCCAAGTATTTTAAGTTAGGCTTACACTTGTTCAGAAGTTCATAACTCGTCTTTTGAAGCTTCTTCACAGTCAAAACTCGATTGAGCGTGTAGCAAGCAGTATTCACAGCCTCGTTCCAGAATTGAACAAGAAGCTTAGAATCTGCAAGCATTGTTCTAGCTGCTTCAATCAATGTTCTTTTCTTCCTTTCATCCACCCCATTCTGTTGTGGTACGTATGGAGCACTGTATTCTCGATGAATTCCATTTTGAATACAAAAGAAATCCAATACATTATTCTTAAACTCCGTACCATTATCACTTCGAATACGTCTCACTTTTAATTTGTATAGTGATTCGATCTTAGTGATTAAATTTTGAACCAGAATGGGTGTTTGATCTTTGAACTCATAAATAAGACCCATGAATATCTTGAATAGTCATCAATGACAACTAAACAATACCAATCACAAGCAATACTCGCACGATTCACAGGACCAAACAAATCCATATGAAGTCGTTCGAGTGGAGTATCAATGGTATTGATTAACTTAGATGGGTGTGACTTTTTCTTCTATTTGACCTTTTTACAAGCAACACAGTGGTCAGATAACTTAAAATGTTTCAAAGAAACACCATCAACCAGGTCATTTGCCATTAAAATAATTCATTTTCCTAACATGAATATGACCCATTATTCTGTGCCACAGAATCGTGTCTTTTTCAGTTGCCTTAGAAACAAAACATGTTTCCACAGAAGTCGATACTTTGGAGGTCATATTCAACACATAAATATCATTCGATCGAGGAGATCGAATAGCTACCATGTCCTCGGGAATGACGTACCCCGGTTTTTATTTTATGCATTCCTTACCAGTAAATACGGTAGTGTATTTCTTATCACATATTTGTGACACACTCAATAATTTGTGATCTACTTTATCACAATAGTTAACTTTTTCAAATGTGATGCAGCCATTTGACACATCACCTTCCTTAGTGATCATCCCACCCGAATTACCAGCTAACGCCACATACCCTCCTTGTATATTTTTTGACATTTGTTAAGAGATTGATGTTGCCAGTAATGTGATGAGAGCATCCACTACCCATTATCCAA
Source organism: Bidens hawaiensis (assembly GCF_021521415.1). Lineage (NCBI taxonomy): Eukaryota > Viridiplantae > Streptophyta > Magnoliopsida > Asterales > Asteraceae > Bidens > Bidens hawaiensis. The sequence goes on along the minus strand of NW_027496579.1, from coordinate 52,268 downwards.
TTTTCAACAGAAACAGTCTTGGATGAATTATGCACATGAAAAGAAAATGATCAGTTCAAAAAGGCAGCCCAGGCCTCAGTCTTGGGCACCTCTTGAGTTTCTCTTGAAGTTTTAAAATTCATTGAATCCAAATGTTGCTTACCTGCTTGTGAATAAGTCACAGGACGCTTTGACTTTCGTCGCAAGTATGCAACTTGAACAATATTCGTATTCACATTTTTGAAAATATGTTCCATAGGAACGAAATTAGGCTTTAAGATACTTGATTTTTAATTAACATGAACCACCTTACGAGGATTCACATCAGGATACATAATGTGGGTTTCATCATTGAAAGACATTGGTCTTCTCAAAATCTCTTTGATCACAGGAACGGATTTGGATTGTTCCTTAATAAATGGATGAAGATTTTGGGATTTCTTCATACCACAATTTTTGACTACGTGACCATGTTCACCACAGAGAAAACACGTTCTCATGTCAACACGTTCATGTGATGGTTTAGCAGAAACATGTGCAATCGAAGGTAGATGATAAACACCAGCAATGGGACCTTTTTCCAAGTCATCAAATGTCACAGATTTCATTTTCATATAGAAATCCAGATTTGAACAATTTGAAAAGCTTTATAGAGTGTCAGTTCCATTTGATTTCACAAATTGAACATTTTTAGCAGATTTTGACAAATTTTTAGCTTTAATCAAAGGATCTATCACATTTGATGTCTTGGATTTCACAAACTTGTTTTCAAGGTCTTGTAACTTAGAAGTTTCATTGTGAAATACACTTTCAATCAATTGGGGCTTGATCAATTTAAGTGGGATGTCTTTCTCAGTGAACACTTTGCTTATTCCTATAAGCTTAAAAACACGACCAGTCGATGGCTTAGATGCAACAGGATTGATAAAACGCATTAAATCCTTATCAGAAACTTTAGGCTTTTTTCTGATTTCTTAGCCTTCACTGATATAACTATTTTCTCCTTTTTCACCTGAGATGTGTTTGGACCATAAACCACCTCCTCAAATTCATGAGGGTCACATAGAATGTGATTCGAACATGGAATGTTCTGGTCTTTGTGTATCACTTCAGGTTCAAACACATCCTCAATAATAACTTTCTCAACATTCTCAACAAAAACTTTGTTGCTTTCAACATGATGTTTTTGAGTTGACGATTGGGCTTTAACATTATCAGTTTTTACTGGTTTAGGTTTTTCTTGAACAACAGGTTCATTAACAACAACTTCTTCTTTTCCAGCAAAAGGATTTTCAATATTGTCATTATAAAAAAGGTGCTGGTACTTCAACAATACCTACACCCTTTTTAGAATCTTTTTACTTACCAGTAACTTCAATAATCTCATTTAGCAAAAATGATGAATTTCTAAATTTTCCCAATTTATTCTTCAACTCAAGAACTTCATTCTCAAGCTCGGTTATCTTAGATCGATGTTTCAAGATTTCTTGAAATTTCTTATCATTAATTGTCATTTTAACCGACAATTCAGCTTTGAGATCATGATTACTAATAGTCAACGCTTCAATTCTCTACCTAGATCTCATTTGAGATTCTAAAGATTGTCTATAAGTATCCTTAAGAGACACAATTTCTTTTACTAAATGATCATTATGTTCTTTCAACGATTCTAACTTAAGCTTAAGAGACTCACAATCAACACAAGGCACATTTGCAGATAGATTAACAGAATCAGAAACTGAAGAACTAACCTCGTCGATTTTGGCCATACATGCAAACGTGGTTGGCTTCATTTGACACGAATCATCAGATTCAATGTCATTGTCAGAAGATAGCTCATTCCCACTTGCATCTTGGAAGCTCTCATTCACCTCGAACATAGCCAAATTTGCTTGATTATCATTACACAACAACCTTTGGGTCCAATCAGTTTCATCAGTAGCAGAAAGCAAAGCTTGTGATCCCGAAGCAGACGGTTTACTGCCAGAAGGTTTATCAGAATCATTACCCTTTTTCACAGAACTTCTATCTTGGCTTCGAGGTCCAGTGTATTCCTTTTTTGGTATATCACATTCTTTGGCAAAGTGGCCAATCTCTTTGGCAAAGTGGCCAATCTCTTGAAGGTATATCAAAATCAACCCTCTTGTTCAATGATGGTAGATCTTTCCCAGTCCTTTGCATGAACGTTTTCACTTTTCTCATTATCATTGCCATATTCCACTTAAGATCCATGAGTTCCAATTCATCAGGGTCGATTTGATCATAATCTTCATCGGTTAACTCACTCGTGGAAATTTTGCTACCTACTAAGTTCTCATACGAAGTCATGAAAGTACATAAAAAGGCAAAATTTTGTTCAACTCTTTTATGTTCACATTAGGTGGTACAGGAAATTGAATTGCTGTAGCAGAAGCTACAGAACCTCCAGAGTTATAAGGAAACAGATGCCAAAAAGCATACATTTGGATTACTATAAGTTTATGTTGATCCTTCATTATCATTCTGAGTGAGAAATGCAGTGATCGGAGATGATGTGGTGTTTAAAGGCATACATCCACCATAGAAAGATGGATCTTGAACTGCTTTTGATAACTTTTGACACTTCAAATCATATTCCCGAGCTTCAATCTTTTGCTTGAACTCAGAAGCAGTCAAATCTTCATTTTTGAAATAATTATTCTCCTTCAACATCATCAGGAATGTTGAGTATGAGCTAGGTAAAGCATTTTTAACCGTATCCATCTTGTCAGATTCAGAAGGTTCCATCTTTAACTTATTCATCTCAGCAATTAAGTGATTGAAACGAGTAAGCATTTCCTCAACAATTTCACCTTTAAGTAAGTTAAAGTTTCGGAATTAGAACTTTAACATTACTTTCTTGCTCTCTCAGTATTTCTCATGCTTTTCATTCTAATGTGCTGGAACAATGGAGCACGGATCTTGATACTCTAAACTTGATGGAATATATTATCAGGTAAAGCCATAGTTAGAGTCGAATATGCTTTAGTCTCGATCTCTAAAGCCTTCTTCGCATCTTGTGAATACTGTGTAAAATCTTTAGGAGTAAAACCAGTAGTCTCATCAGCAATCATTGGTACAGTGTAGACATCATCAAGACATCTAGAGCAATCGGGATGCACAGAACCAAGATGTGCTCGAAATCGTGGTTCCCAATTTGCAAAATCACTAAATTTCAACAATCGTGGGCATTTTGAATGGAATCCAATTTCAGCATCAAGGTGTAACATCTATTGCATAAGCACGTTCTGAGATGCCAACGCGTAGAAACCAGCCATTGTAAATAATAAATTCAAATTTGACAAAAAATCAAACTTGAGGGTTAAAATTGAAACTTTTGTAACGAATTAGTTGAGGTAACGAATCAAATGTGGTATGAATAACGAATCAGGAATAATGACGAACTAGTAACGAATTAGGTTATAACGAATTAATAACGAATCAAAGACATGAATCAAAGACACGTCACTAACGAAGCACTGACGAATTAGTGTAACGATTCAATGACGAATCGTTGACGAATTGAAATGAAGAATTAAGAACAAATAAGTAACGAATCACTGAACGAATCAATACGCGAATTGATAACGAATCCAAGAACACGAATTAGGAACAGTTGATAATGAATCAACTACATTTGATAACGAACAAGGTTGTTAGACGGTTATAACAAACTCAGCCACGTGGCACGAATATGTTTAAAATTTGTAACGAATTAGGACATGTAGGTAACGAATTAACTATAACGAATTAAAGCCATCAACGAATCTTCAAGCAGATCAAGCAAATCTTCAAAGGAAATTCCATAAATCTGGAAATTATCCAGATTCAAGAACAACCAAAACTCGAACACAAATTCGTAATATAACCTTAATTCTATACCAAATCGGCCAAATCGTAGCTCAAAATACTCGTAAACCACTCACGAACCCAAATATCTCAATCTTGTATACTTTAATCGATCAAACCAACATCAAATACCTCAAATCTCATCCCATGTTCCGTACACATGCCAATTCATACCAAAATTAGTCCAATCAACCACTAATTCACAATTCGATCCATACACAATTACTTTAATCCTTATCAAACACAATCCGAACCAAATCAATCCATAATCATTCAATTCAATTCAAAATTCAAACATAATTTTAAATAAAACTTAAAGGAACCGAAACTCAATCAATAAGTCTCAAACAAACAATTAACACCTAATCAAGAGCAATCTAACACCTAAAAGCTCTGATACCAATTGAGAATACCTTAGATCTATCCAATAACAATTATATATGGATCTAGTTTATGATATGCTATAATTGATTATGTATATATGTATAATATTAGTTGTAATATGTATATTAATAATACTTTAAGGAAGAATTGAGTTGGAGAGGATTTGGACAGAGGTTCGTTACTGTTAACTCAAAACTTCAATTATCATGGGTATGAACACCCTATAAATAGACGATGGATACCAATTCGTTACACATCTCGTAACGAATTGGATCCAGTTCATTAACTTACATGACTCAAAAGAAAAGCGTAACGAATCTTTGATTCGTTATGCCCCTATTCGTCAACATTCCATGACGAATGGGAACATACATAATGAACTAATAATTCATTCGTTAAACATCCTTAACGAATAGGCTTTACATTAAATGAACTGACTAATTCGTTAAACATTCTTAACGAATTAGCCTATACTTTAACGAACTAACATAAATTACATAAATGCCCTTAACGTTAAATTATTAATAAATTACAAATGATAATTACAAAGGCTCGAGACGACAAAATCGTGCACTAACAAATACTTATTGAAACGCTATACGAGCCAAGATCTAGCCGCTAACCAGATACATCAACACGATATCGATACTTTAAATAATACTTCATTGATAAAATAATGATGAATACATTAAGATGGAGAATAACATATGGAGAGGATAAGTTAAGCTTATATATATCTCTCTCTCTAAATTATGAACATGAGCTGCCTATTTATAGGCCATCAGCTTCATTCGTTAAGTTAGCCTCATCCGTTATATTTTAGTAATGAATGAGACACCATTCGTTATGCCTTCATAACGAATTGTAATACCTTAAAGAATAGACTAGTTAACTAACGAATGGACCCATTCGCTATACAAACCATAACGAATGGCCATTTTACAATAAGTATACATACTAGACTATCTATAACTTATTCGATTTTCTATGGACACCAAAAGTATTTAGGGAAATAAATATATTTTTTTTAACGAATGATCTCTCCTTCGTTATCTCCATTCGTCAACTTAGTCACAACTTAGTCACCATTCGTCAACTTAGTCACCATTCGTCAATCAGTTACTCATTCTTTACACGCTTAACGAATGTACTCGATTTGTTATAAATTACCATCATAATTCGTTATAAAAATCCTCATTCATTATAACAGTTACACGAATGACCTTCAATTCGTTAAGATTTCCACATTCGTCATACACATTAACGAATTACCTTACTTCATTATCATTAACTTAACGAATTGCCTCCATTCGTTAGAACAGTGACCTGATTCGTTATCAACCCTCATTCGTTATAAATTAACCCTTCTCGTTCGTTAAACTCCCGTAACGAAATAGCTACAGTAGATTTGTTAAACTCCCGTAACGAATCAGCTACAGTAGATTCGTTAAACTCCCATAACGAATTAGCTACAGTAGATTCGTTAAAATCCCATAACGAATCAGTTACATTAACAAAATGAATCATCTACAGTAACATAACAAATGGGTTGTTGGATCTGAACTGTTCACCGGAAAAGCGTATTTCGCCGGAAAAATCTATTATCTCGCCGAAAAATTCTGTTATATCATCGGATTCTGCAAATCCAATCTTCATCCATGGTGAAATCATTAAAACACCATAATTAACCATGAAAATCAACACGAACACTCGGATTTTCATTCTAATCACGAATCTATCATCCAGTTAACTTAACAACCACTGATTTGATCCAGGTCTGATCAAACAGTAACATGCTCTTCCATGGTGGATTCCTCAATACACCATAAATTAACACCAAATTATACCAGAAGCTTCGTATTACCTTAACTAACACGAATCTACCATCAATTCCACCAATAACACACTAATTTATTCCAGGTCTGACCAAAACTCGATGAACACGAATAACACCATTTCTGTCCAGATCTATAACTTAAATTGATGCCGAAAAATTTATATCATCGGATTCTGCAAATCCAATCTTCATCCATGGTGAAATCATTAAAACACCATAACTAACCATGAAAATCAACACGAACACCCGGATTTTCATTCTAATCACGAATCTATCATCCAGTTAACTTAACAACCACTAATTTGATCCAGGTCTGATCAAACAGTAACATGCTCTTCCATGGTGGATTCCTTAATACACCATAAATTAACACCAAATTATACCAGAAGCTTCGTATTACCTTAACTAACACGAATCTACCATCAATTCCACCAATAACACACTAATTTATTCCAGGTCTGACCAAAACTCGATGAACACGAATAACACCATTTCTGTCCAGATCTATAACTTAAATTGATGCATCGAGAGCAGCCGTCTGCTCTGATACCACTTATTGAAACGCTGTACGAGCCAAGATCTAGTCGCTAACCCGATACATCAACACAATATCGATACTTTAAATAATACTTTATTGATAAAATAATGATGAATACATTAAGATGGAGAATAACATATGGAGAGGATAAGTTAAGCTTATATATATATCTCTCTCTAAATTATGAACATGAGCTGCCTATTTATAGGCCATCAGCTCTATTCGTTAAGTTAGTCTAATTCGTTATATTTTAGTAACGAATGAGACACCATTCGTTGTGCCTTCATAACGAATGGTAATACCTTAACGAATAGCCTATTTAACTAACGAATGGACCCATTCGCTATACAAACCATAGCGAATGGCCATTTTACAATAAATATACATACTAGACTATCTATAACTTATTTGATTGCTATGGACACCAAAACTGTGCACTAACACCATCTTTTCAACCCATTGCAGCAACTTGGTGGCATTCTCATGAACTTTCCATGGCAGTTTGAATGACCCAATGAAGTAACGAATAAAAACAACTGAGTTGGACAACCCATGAGCGTTACATGACATGTTAACTGTCCCAACTAATTAAAAAATTAACAATACAATAGATTTTGGCGGCCCACGAGTGTTACATGGCGTTTTAACTGACCAAACTAAATAACGAATAAACGAGAGACAAATATGAGTAGTTGGAGCATCCCGTGAATACCACGTATGATGAACTCCAATAAAAACATTCAAAATAAGTTGAGGAATGGATAGTAGGAGTGCCCATGGATACCATGGATTTTTCACCCAATTAACCATTTAAATAACAAAACACAATAATCTGAAAGACCGAATTTAGCCACGAACCACCGTGAATTCACTTTGAAAATAACCTAAGGTGTCGGTCGTATGACAGTTGTGTTACCGCTTTGGCCTATAAGCTCGAGTATTATGGCCAGGTTATCCTCTAGGTAAGAAATAGCGTCTTACCTTGGGTTCTCGGAACCGGTTTGCCAAGGCCCAACTCACAGTACTCTCCCCCTTTCAGTTACTACAGGAACTTGACACAACCTAGCCTTAAGGTGAAGAGTAAAAACAAAAGTAGCGAATTCTTATGAAATTTCCCAAGAATAAAAGCAATCTAATTTTGATTTAAATTAATTAAGACAAATTTTCTTTGAAGGTTGAAGAAAGCCTCGGAGTTGTGTGTGTTTTTTCATAACAATATAATAATAAATAATAAATAATTACTTATCTATGAAAGTTATAAACAATTAAATGAACACATAAGGCAAGCATAATAGCATGTATAAGGCTCCTAAGCATGTTACTAAGACACCATTAACAACATATCTTAAACATTCGGCTCTGATACCAATCTATCACACACCAACCTAAGGCAGAAATGTCCGGGCGTGAACTGATTGCTTACATCTCTCAAGGTACTATCATACAATATTTAAAGTGACAATATCTATTATTTAATTTCAAATATTCCAACAAGATTCGAATAACAAATACAAAAATCCATAATAAACATAAACAAAGACAAAATATAAATCAAACTCTTGTTATCTTCTCTCTAACATGAAACCATAAGTTCTTCAGCAAATCTTGCAACTAGATCACATGATAGCCTGCATATGCATTAAAAATACAATAGGCTTTGTCAACACTAGGTTGAGCGAGTAAAACACCAAATTTTCAAGATTATATAATAATAAATAAAAAGAGCAAATTGTGTCAAATGAGATAAGCAATTTAACTAATGAGCAAGTAAGTAATGTTGTCGGTAAGCTCGATTATATTATGTATTTTACATTAAAACCTTATTATTAAAAATCTTTATCACAAAACCTTTAACCATTTTTAACAACTAATATATATATATATATATATATATATGGTAGAGTTAACGTAAAAAACAATAGTTTTGTGAGAAGTATAAGAATAGACGTAGACCCTTGGATCTAGGATCTAGTAGTTGAGATTGATAGTTTCCAAAAGATATATAGTTTCCTATTTAAATTGTATAGTGCCTAATTTAGGTGGTGTACTTTATTTTAAAGTCTTCTCACACTTCTCACAAAATAATTGTTTTTTATTTGATACATTATATATATATATATATATATGGTTTTTATAACAAAGATTCAGAAAACGACTTGTTAATGTGTCGGTTTTATAAAAATATTGATTTATTTTTGTATAAATAATGTTGGTAATAACATTATTACTAAAAAAAACACCCAAAAAGGGCTGTTTAAACACCAAAACAGGTGATTTATAAGTTGCAGACCAAATAACCCAATAAGAACATAAACCCTAGAATACTTAATCGGTTAATTTCGTTATTGTTTAGCCGATTAAGCATAGGGTTAATGAAGAACACCCTCCGACGAGTACAACCATATATTTAATTACCTCGTACAGTGCTGTAATAAGGGTCAAATCGAACGAACTGTGGACGACCAGAAGTAGCTATGAACGAACACACAGAGAGCGTTTATAATCAAATTAGATATAGGGTTAATGACGGCTAGGGTTAGAATATGGTGTCTGTAAGTTTAATTGGATTTATATAATCGATTACGTGTATAATGAGTTAGGGTTTAAGATCGGTACGTATAAACACATTGCAGGTCTTGATTTGATCCAGTTAACATAAAATAGTGTCGGTTAGGCCGTAATTAGTAAGTATTGATGATAATCTTGTTTCTTGACTCTGCTTGACCATTGGATTTAGGATGAACTGGTGTATAAGTGATCATCTTGATTCCCTAACTGTCACAAAAGTTAGTGGTTCTTTTCCAGTTAAACTAGGAACCATTGTCACAAATAATTTCTGAATGAATACCAAATCTAGTAATAATGTTTCTTTTAATGAACAATATCACCTCTTTTTCGTGGACTTGTACAAAAGCTTCCGCTTCTATATACTTTGAGAAGTAATCTGTCATGGCAAGCATGAACACTCTTCCGCCTGGTGCTTTAGGTAACTTACCCACAATATCCATGCCCCACTTCATGAAAGGCCATGATGAGGATATAGGATACATAGGTTCCGCTGGTTGGTGCAAAATGTGTCGTGTCTTTGACAAGCATCGTACTTCTTTGGGTACTCCATGGCATCTCTCTTCATGGTTGGCTAGAAGTATCATGTTCTTAGAATCCTAGAGAATAGGGCTCTGCCTCCGGTGTGGTTACCACAATCACCTTCATGGAAGTCTTTGAGCACTTCTTGGATTTCAGGTTCCTCAATACACCTCAAGTATGGACCTGCAAGAGATTTCCTATACAAAATATCATGTAACAGTATGTATTTTGATACCTTAAGTTTGAAGGTTTTAGAATTTTCTGCTACGGGGATTTCTCCATCTTGAAGGAATTTCTTGATCGGGAGGATCCAAGATCCTTGATTATTTGAGGTTAATGGATCCCAAAGCACAATCTCTTTGTTACTTGTTATCTCCACAACTTATTGTTCTCCTATTGCTGGTGAGAGTATATGGATGATAGGGATTTTCGTAGCTTCCGGTACCTTTAAAGATGATGCTATATTTGCTAAGGCATCTTCCCCAACATTCTATTCTCTTGGTACATGTATAATACTAAAAGAATCGAAGAACTTTGACAATCCTTTCACAATGTCTAGATATTTAATTAGTTTTTTCTCCTTTAACAGCATATGATCCATTAAACTGGTTAGCAATTAATAACGAATCTATATACACCTGAAGGTACCTGATCCTCATATGTTTAGCTAGTAGCAAACCTGCAATTAAAACTTCGTATTCTTCTTCATTATTTGTGGCATGAAATTCACAAGCTATAGAATGGGGTATTATGTCCCCCTGTGGCGATTTCAGTAGAATACCTAATCCCGTTCCTCTAAGGTTGGATGCTCCATCCATGAATAAGATCCAAGGATCCTTGGTTTCCTCTAATTGTTGGACCTCCAAGTCGGCTTCCTTTTGCAAATCACTACTGAAATCAGTCACAAAGTCAGCTAGTGCTTGAGATTTGAAAGTTGTCCTTGGCTCATATTGGATATCGTATGCACTTAGCTTCACAACCCACTTAGCCATCCTACTTGACATCTCTGGTTTTCTAAGAACATTCTTGATAGGATAGTTAGTCTTTACATTTATAGTATGAGTTTCAAAATAATGTCTTAACTTAGTAGAAGCCATAATTAGAGCAAGAACTATTTTTTTCTAAATGAGAGTACCTGGCTTCAGCATCTAAAAGGCATTAACTTACATAATAAACAAGATGCTATTGTCCTTCATGATCCTTTACCAAAACAGCACTTACCGCACTATCGGAGACGGCTAGGTACAAAGATAGGGGTTCCCCATCTATTGGCTTCATCAGTGTTGGTGCTGAACAAAAGTAGTCCTTCAAGGCTTTGAGTGCAGCCTCATGTTTCTCCATCCACTCGAACTTTTTATTTTTTCTAAGGATATCGTAGAAGTCCTTACATTTTTCTGAAGATTGGGAGATGAATCTATTCAAGGCTACGATTCTGTCGGTCAACCTTTGCACATCTTTTGCATTCGCGGGTGACTTCAAGTTAATGATCGCCTTTATTTGTTCTGGGCTAGCCTCTATTCCTTTCTTAGTGACCATATAACCAAGGAACTTTCCAGCTTTGAAGCCAAAATGACATTTGGATGGGTTGAGTTTCATGTTATACTGGTCTAGGATGTTGAAGGCTACTTCCAAATCTTTGAGGTGGTCTTCAGCCATCTTGGATTTAACTACCATATCATCTATATACACTTCTATGGTCTTCCCCAGATGATCTTTGAACATCATGTTGACTAAGCGTTGATAGGTCGCACCTGCATTTCTTAGTCCAAAAGGCATAGCAATATAGCAATATATTCCAGTAGGAGTCATGAATGCAGTATCTTCTTGATCAGATGGTTCCATCTGAATTTGTTGAAATCCAGAGGAAGCATCCATAAAAGTAAGCATCTCATGTCCTGTTGTTGCATCCACAATGGAGTCAATGTGTGGTAATGGGAAAGGATCCTTTGGGACATGCCTTGTTTAAATATGTGAAATCGATACATACCCTCCACTTTCCATTCTTTTTTGAAACGACCACAACATTTGCCGACCATCGAGGATACTTAACCTCTCTGATCATATCGGCCTTAAGAAGTTTTTCAACTTCTTCTTGTATAATCGCATTCCTCTCAGGAGCGAACTTTCTTCGCTTCTTGTGAATGGGTTTAATAGAATTATCAAGGCATGGTTTATGAGTAATTACCTCTCTTGATATACCTATCATGTCGGAGTGCTTGAAGGAAAATGTAGATTTTCGTTGTTTAAGGAAGAATACTAGATCCTCTTCAATGATAGTAGGGATATTGGATCCTAGGAAAACTTTTATGTCTGGATCCTCGGGGTCCAAGGATACTTCTTTCAGGTCTTGTTATCGAGCCTCCAGCACGTTCCTAGGATGTTGATGTAGTTTCTATGCTACTGTTTGCTTAGTCGCCGGTTTCATGGACGAAGAATAGTAGTTCTTAGCTTTCACTTGGTCGTTGTCTATTCTCACTACCCCCCAAGGAGTTGATAGTTTGATACACTTATGATAAGTAGATGCTATAGCTTTTATTTCGTGTATCCACGGCCTGCCAAGAATACATTGTAACAACACAACTTATCTATAACACAAAATTTTTTAAAAGAGTTCACTCCCTCTATGTATATAGGAAGCTTGATGTCCCCCAGTGTGTTCTTAGTTTCACTACTGAAACCAACGAGTACGGATGATCGGGGGACGATCTCTGATTCTGGGATATTCATCTTGTTGAGTATCTCATATTTAATGATGTTAACCTAACTTCCTCCATCAACTAGGATCATGCGCACATAATGGTCAGCAATAAATAAAATTATAACCAAACCATCGTGATGAGGATCCTGAATGCTCATTCTATCTTCTTCGTCGAATGAGATTATTTTCTGATTCGTTAGGGTTGTAGTTCGGACAGGTCGCTCTCTGTTCTCCAACTTAGTTTCTTTAGCATGTCTCTTTGCCGAGGAGAATGACGTTCCACATATATCCAAACCACCGGAGATGAAATTGATGACTTGTGCATCAGGTGGGGTGGAGCTGCTTTCAGCGGAACATCTTCATGATCATGGATCCTTGACTTCTTTGTTCCTAGAAGTTCCTTGAAGTAGCCCTTGCTTAGAAGATACCCAATTTCTATCCTCAGGCCAATACAGTCATCGGTCATATGGCCGAAATCTTCGTGGAATCCACACCATTTGAACTTGTCCTTGAAGGATGTTGACTTCTCATTTTTCTGAGGCCACCTTGCTTTTTCTCCAAGATCCTTCATAGCACATATTAAGCCATGGGTATTAACAGGGAAGCAATACTCGGAAATTCTTGGATAATCCTCATCATCTTCGTCTTCTTCTTCGACCGTGCGGACTGATTGGTTGTTAAACTTTGAATAAGGCTTGGGGTTGTTGTTCCTGAATGAGGATCCTTGTTTCTTGTCAGGTGACTCCTGGTTTGTTGGAGTTCCCAATCGTTCTTGGATCTTCTTATCATCCTCTAGTCTTATGAACCTGAGCGCCCTGTTTCTGACTTTATCTACCGTCCTGCATGGGGTTATAACAAGATCGTCATAAAATGGGGAGCCCTTATGTAACCCCATATTGAATGCCTCAACAGCCGTAGCCATATCAATATTTGGGATCTCTAGGGCTTCCCTTCCAAACTTTGTAACAGAATCCCTTAGGGATTCATCACGAAGTTGGATAACTCTATATAAATCACTAGTAATTTTTTCGAATTTTCTACTACAAAAAAAAATTGGCTATTGAATAAATTAACTAAGTGTGAAAAAGAAGTAACAGAGTAGGGAGGAATACTTAGCAGCCATTTTAGAGCGGATCCCGTTAACGTGGATCCAAAGCCTTCGCACAGGCAAACCTCCGTAAGCCTTTCCGGAATGAGGTTGATTTTCATTCTCTTTCTGTAGTGAGCCACATGTTCTTCTGGGTCGGTTGAGCCATCGTACACCTTCATATTGGGGGTTTGGAAATGCTTCAGGATTTCAGCATCACACATTGGTGGAGTAAACCTCGATAGTTTGTGGCTTCCTTCTGGAATTTCAGGAATGGGTTGAACCGCTCCTGGAACGTTTGATATCATGTCCTTCGGCTTCTGGAGTTCCTTAGCCATGGCCTGATTGATGTATGTATTCTGCATGGAACCAAGGTTAGTATCTAAGGATATGTGATTGTAAGGGTTACTTCTTGGTTGATTGAACGTCAGCATCCCAGAAGAGTAAACAAGATAGGAAGCATCTGCTAAGGTAGTTGGTCCACCAGAGGCAATGGTCTGCATAGGGATAATGTCTCTCTCATGGACCTCCAATGACCTTTAGTGTTGAAGTCCTGAGGATCCTTGATTATGCTAGAAGGATCCTTTGGGCTGGAAGTTGAAGGATCCTTGATGGAATAATCCAGAAGATCCAGGTTGAAGGATGGATGATCCTTGTTGAACGAATGAAGATCCTTGAGCTTGCTGACCCATGGACCCTGGTTGAAGGATGGATGATCCTTGTTGAAGAAATGAGAATCCTTTAGCTTGTTGACCCATGGATCCTGGTTGAAGGATAGACGATCCTTTTTGAAGGAACGAGGATCCTTGAGCTTGCTGACCCATGGATACTGGTTGAAGGATGGATGATCCTTGAGTTAGTTGAGCCACGGATCCCGTACCCGGAATGATGAAATCCAGCATCCTAGGCAGCAAGAGAGTCTGATCCTCCACTGGCCTCTTAGTCTTCTTGAGATCCTCTATCTCACTTAGGATCTTCTGGTTGGTCCTGTTCTGCTGCTCTATATACGCCTTAACCTATGAAAACATAGCAGAAACATCATTGTTAGAATTTACCACCAAAGTGGCAGCAGTGGTCTTTCAACTCTGGAAGACTGGAGTTTGCGTCTTGTTTCCAGTTGCGGTGGTCCTCTGTGCTCCCGGGAGTGGAGGAGGCATTGGTAATGAGGTTTTTGATGAGAGTGAAAGTGATGAAGGCATGGTGTTTGAAGCAGAAGTTTGTTGAAAGCCCAGTAGTAATAGTATAGGTAGAAAAGGTTGAAAATCGATGAGAAATATTCTGGATTAAAGAACTAATTACCCCACGATTGGCGCCAAATTGTTTTGGTCAAAAATCAGTTTAAGGATAATGTAACCAAATTTATTAAGTGAGGAATAGTGCTTGTATGACAATAACGATTATGTAACGTAGATGAACAATACACAGAGATTTGTTGCGAGGAAAAGCCCTTGATCTTGGTCGGATCGCTGGCACAAAAACCCCGGGTGATGACAAATCGTCTATCACCAGTTTATTAATCAAATAGGGTGTTACAAAGGTTGGAGATTGTGATCAGTGAGTACAAAAGTTGCTAAGTGTGTGTGAATATTGCTATGATAATCTCTGAGTATTTCCTAACGAACGTGAAGTGTTTTCCTAACTGATCATAAGCTCAATTATATACAAAATAAAAGCTAACAACTAGTCCTATTATTTCGCCACTTCTCCATGATCCGTTTGCAGCTTGTTGACCACGTGCATAACCTCAAGGACTCGCAGATAAATAGGTGGACTAAGTCTTATAGCCGTTATACCTATTAATCACAACACCACTCAAATAATACAATCGTTAGTAAAAAGTGATACCGAGGATCCTTTATCCTGCGCAACCTGGAACATATCCCAAGGATAATGGATCCATAAGTTACATATGGATAGCGTATCCTCAGCATAAAATCTATGCCCTAACAATTATCATTCAACATAAAACAAAACAATATAAGTTCTTCATTCTTCATATGCCCACCTCAATGCCATGTGTGCTTCTCAAGCAAGTTGTCTCAATCTATTTTTATGTGTGTTTACTAAAAGTCAGCTATGTTGAGTGAGTTCTAGTTTAACAAGTCACTGGTTATACGTTTACAACATACACATTTATATCCGAAGATACCATTCTACACAAACTACACTTACATTCTTTCTTACTTTCTTGCATTCTACCATTCTACATTCTACTATCTTTACATTTGTTCTCTCAAACTTATGCTTTGAAACCAACTTGTAAGGCCCCTAACTCGGGTACACAGAGTTGGATTTATTCATAAACACAATTTTCGAATATCATTTAAAAATAAAAGATCACGGAATACTCATTCAGAAACAATTTCAGTACATAACTTGATTAAATCTTAGTTTAAACAAACTTTCAAAACATCTCATTATCATTCAACATAAAACAAAACAATATAAGTTCTTCATTCTTCAAATACCCACGTCAATGCCATGTGTGCTTCTCAAGCTAGTTTCCCCAAACTATTTGTTTGCGTGCATACTAAAAGTCAGCTACGCTGAGTGAGTTCTAGTTTAACAAGTCACGGTTTATACGTTTACAGCATATAAACTAATATCCAAAGATACCATTCTACACAAACCTACATCTGATGAACAAACTATTAAAAATTTAAATAACTGAAGATAAACAACTGATGGTTCAAACATCAGTTTTTCAATCAAATATCAGTAGTTCTCATAGGATTCTTTTATACACAGTTGTTTGTATTAGTTTATCAGTAGTTTGTAACATATTTGGTTGGATGTCGCTTTCACCTTTAGCTCATTAGTAGTTTCACACTTGTATAAAATCAAGACGAGAGTCTCTTCTTCAAAAAACACTTTTACATATCATACATTTACCTTATTAGGCTATGTGTAGTGGAGGGGCTACTAAATGGGGCGTTTTCTTCATGTGGCGCCCAGTCAGCAAAGGGTGGGTTTCTGTTTTTGGGGTGTAATGCTGTTGTATATATATATATATATATATATATATATATATATATACGCATATGTATATATATATATAACACACATATATTATAATAATAATAATAATAATAATAATAATAATAATAATATGCACACACTCAACGCAGGCGAGAAATACCCCCCCCCCCCCCACCCACCCCACAATTCGCCCAGGGGCGATGTTCGCGCCCCAATCGCCCATGTTTTCTCGCACACTACGGAAGGCCTTAGAGTACCTTTGTACAAAAAATCAGTGAATGATGAGCTAATGTTGAGGGAGAGCAATAGATTGTAATCATTTGGTCATAATTAATACAAAGTTGTTCTTCCATATGAAACTTTCTATGGATAGATTAATTTCCGATGCTTTTAACTTTAATAATACCAACTGATTCAAATATGAATTCAATTAATGTGATACTAATCCATTCAAAGGATTAGATTAGTTGTTTACTATTTCATTGGTATAGATTATGTTCATTAGCTTAGTTGAATTTGAATCTAGATACCAACAATTGGTATCAGAGTTTTTGATCTCTGTAATTGATCTAACAATCAATTCAGAAACAAAGTTCTAAGCTCAAATTGAGAATTCAAAGTTGTGGAATCAAATTTTAAGCAAAACTCTGTTAACTACGCTGTTATTTGTGAAAAACGTGTAACGTTATGATTATGTCATTCGTATAGGATCCTCATAACACAACTTCAACTTCGAAACCATCAATGTTGGTTCGAAGCCAATACAAAATGTGGTCTCATAGAATGCTTCATCATATAGGCAACCAAAACACTAGTGGTTGGAGGTCAGTCGTTCATGGGCCTCATTACCCAAAAACGGTTTATCCATTGGATGGTAACAAGATGGCCAAGAAGGATCCTAAGACAATCGCGAAGCTTAGTGAGGCCCCAGAGTGGGGCTAGTCCCCATGTTGTGTTTGTGTAGTAGTGTAAATTTACATCCAAATTATTGTATACGTAGTGTAAATTTACCCGTTATCGACTAAAGATTTAAGCCCGGACCCCCCCCCCCCCATCGTTTATGTTTTTGTAATACATTTTGAGTCCAGCCACCCCGAAGAAATCGTCCAAGATTCGCCACTGATGATGGGATACCGGGATCCACCTCACAGTACGGTCATTCTAACGCCATTCCACAGTCTATGGACATCTGGATCGTGCTCTACACGAGACAGATGATCTCAAAAAATAAGTGATTATGAGAAGAAGAAGAAGAAGAAGAAGAAGAAGAAGAAGAAGAAAAAGAAGAAGAAGAAGAAGAAGAAGAAGAAGAAGAAGAATGAAAATAAAAATTAGGGTTTTGGGTAAATGTTTGTATAAACCCAACTTTCAAGACTCCTTAGTTTAGGGTGTTTCATGAAATGAGGGTAAGTGAAGGAATTGACCATTGAAGAAGAATAAGAAACCCCACAAAAGAGTGAAGTTTGTTGAAAATGAAAATTAGGGTTTAAGGATTTGAAGATTTATAAGCTTGTGCTTGTGTTGATGAGATAGGGTGGTCGGAGTGGTGGTGGCATGGTGGAAGTGGAGGTGGCAGTGGTGGTGGTTTTAATATGAATGAATTAATATCAATGATTAAATTGTAGCAAATTTATCAAAATACCCTTACATTTAACGTCTAAATTTATTTGAGGGACTTAAGTGGAGGGAATCTTCGACGTTGAGGGTGGAGGTGGGTTATTTTGGGAATCGAAGTTGCAAAATGTACTTGCCCATTCACCACAATGATACAAATTATACTTCTTTCTTTTGTTTTTATTATTGTTATGATTCAATCAAATTATGAGGGACAAGACATTAAAGCATGAGAAAGCACAAGAATTTTGATAAACACTTTAAAGAGAGTTAGCTCAACCTTTCCCGTGTGGTTGCATTGCTCTTGTTGTGTTCTTATCAAATTACAAGGGACTAAAAGTGAGAAGATAAAAGTATTATTCTTTGAATAGCGAAGGCTCGAACACCCGGGATCACCCTGCTAAATGCATGTGTAAACCCAACTTCCAATACTCTCTAGGTTCAAGGCATTTCATGAAATGAGAGTAAGTGAAGGAATTGACCATTGAATGAGAAGGATGAGTTTGTCGAACATGAAAATTAAGGTATCGGGGATTTGAAGTTTGGTAGCTTGTGTGCTTGTTAATGAAGTAGCATGACCGGAGCGCTGGTGGTGGTGGTGGTGGTATGGTGAAGGTGGAAGTGGAAGTGGAGATGGCAGTGGAGATGAGAGTGGTGGTGGTTTTATTAATAATTAATTTATTTAAAGACTTAAATGATAGAAAACTTTATCGAAATACTCTTACATTTAATCTCTAAATTTAATAGAGGGACTTAAAGTGGAGGGGAATGTTGATGTCAAGGGTGAAAGTGGGCTATTTTTAAAGATGAGGTTGCAAAGAGCTCCCACCCGTTCATGCACTACAAGGATGAAAGTCACACGTTTCATTTTAGTTTTTATTATTGTTATGTTTCAATGAAATTAAAAGGACAAGAAATGAAAAGCAAGAGAAAGAACAAGGAGAGTTTTGATAAACACTTAGAAGAGAGTTACCTCAACCTCCCCCACATGGGTGGGTGGCTCTTGTTTTTTTCTTCGCATTATGTAACAATCAAATTTTGAGGGAATAAAAGCGAAAAGATAAAAGTATTCTTTTTTGAATAGCAAATGCTCGGACACTTGGGATCATCCTAGTAAATGCATGTGTAAACCCAACTTCTGATACTCCATATGTTCAAGGCATTTCTTAAAGTAAGTAAGAAGTGGAATTGGCCATTTAAGGAGGAGAATGAGGAGTTTGTTGAAAATGAAAATTCAGGTTCCAGTGATTTGAAGATTGATAAGCTTATGTTTATGTTGATGAGATAGGATGGTCGGACTACTGGTTGTGTGGTGGAGGTGGAGTTGAGGTGGTGGTGGTTTTAATATGAATGAATTAATATAAATAGTTAAATGCTAGCAAATTTTTCGAAATACCCTTACATTTAACGTTTAAATTTGACGGAAGAACTTAAAGTGAAGGGGCAGGTCGATGTTGAGGGTGCATTTGTGATTATTTTTTAAAGCGAGGTTAAAAAATGCCCACACGTGTTCACCGCAAGGATACAAATTTTACTACTCTCTTTAGTTTTTGTTATTGTTGTGTTTCAATCAAATTAAGATGGACAATAAATGAAAAGCAAGAGAAAGCACAAAAAGAGTTACGATAAACACTTAAAAAGAGGGTTTGCTCAACCCTCCTGCGTGGTTGGATTGCTCTTCTTTTTTTCTTCAAATTATGTTACAATCAAATTACGAGGGACTAAAAGCAAAAGGATAAAAATATTCTTTTTTAAACATCAAATGCCCGGACACCTAAGATCACCCTATTAATGGGTCACTCTTTCGTCTAAAGAACATATGTCTCGGCCCATCCGCCCAGGATGAAACGCACAACTAGGGAAACCTGACTCGAACCTACGACCTTCCATAATGACTCGCTTAATATATGTTGATGTCTTTTCGCAATAAACTCACACGTCTTCGACGACATAACGTTTCTAGCTAAGTACTTGTAAACTCAATATATGATACTAGATAACGATACTAAAAAGCTTCAATTTGATCTCTAACAAGGGACTGAAACTGAAAATACGATTAAATATGATATATACCTAAAAACAATATCGTCCATGTGAATAGAACATGGATTGGGGGATAACCAGCGGGGCTTGCCCCAATGGCCAGGAACATGATGGATGACCCGGATGTCCCGGGTTCGAATCTTGATTCCGACCGGATTTTACCAGAGCATTAAAACATGTCGTGCCTTCGGGCGGGGTGAGCCAACTGGGTTTTATTGGAACGCCAAGCCAAACTCGGATGCCAGCGTGGATCCCGATCATGTCAACATAGTTGGCCTGAGTGGGGTGGCGGGGCGCGACGTGTTCGCGCAGTGAGATAGCTGAACTGTGTAAGTCACCGTTCGAAAAAAAAAAGAGTGGGGGCAGGTGTGGTATCTTACGTCATCGTGGTCGATATACAATGTTTTAAGAATGTCGTGTCTTAATTTTTAGCACTTTTGATTGCCTCACAGTTAGAAAAGCATATTATTTAGCAATGTGCTTTCATTACAAACTCACATGTCTTACGTATGGCGACAGAATGCTATAAATAGTAACAATATTTATTTTGTACCCACTGACATAACGATGTCAGCTAAGTGTTTGTAAACGAAAATAAATGCTCCATATTCAATTCAGCCTCCCTGGTTTCGCTACCAACTAATGTACTAGAACTATCTCATGCTTTATTTTAATGTACTATGTGAATACTTAAAATACCAATCTAATGTCATATGACATAAATTCTAACCAAAGTAGACATTTCCTTACAGCATATATGGTGAATTGTGAATTCATATCATGTGTCAGTAGTCATTACTAGTAGATTTTTAGCTTGTTTTGTCATTTTCTATCATTGACATATTCAATAATTTTCAACCAAGGGTTACTAGGTCAGACTATCACAATGAGCATGGAAGAAATATATAAATATACGACGACCCAGAATTTATGATGATACTTTACTTTTTACATTTGTATATGATATTAATCCAAAATTTTGGTTGCTTTTACATAAACTGCATATTATTTTCTTAATCAAACTTACTTAGTTTATTTTTGTTGGACTTTTCCCATCCTCGAATCAATGAGGTGGGTTTTGCTAATCTCGAGTAATAGGGCAGTTTAGGTCGGGTCGGTTTGGAGTTATGGAATTGGGTCAATCAATTAAAATAAATCAGAGAGAAATTAAATAACTTGTATCTAATTTATGATAGCTAATTAGATTAGTAGATATGTATGTGAGTTTTATTTATTATTTAATTAGGAGTTCGAGTCTCTGTCTAATTGTACCAAGTTATGGTCTATATAACCTAAACAAATTTGTGATTATTGTTAGATGAGTTTGTAATCAATTTTTAAGTTATATTTAATTTTCTGGTTATAAGAGATTGAGAGTTATTCAATTCAAATTCATCGTTTACGCGATTTATATTAATTTGTTGTTGGATTTTATTGTATGTTACAAATTAAATCAAGAGGGACCGGAAATGTAAGGAAAGAAAAAATAAAAGATGAGTTATGTTAACTACTTAAAAGAGGGTTAGCTCAATCCAACCCACGTGAAATTGGAGGTCGAAATTAGGGGTGGGTGATACCCTTTTCTTTATGTCACGATCAAAATGTGAAGAGACTGAAAGTGAAAATGTGGTGTGTTAATGTGGTATATTTTTTACACTTAAAAAAGAAAACCTGACTTATGTCACTATGTGAACTGGGAGATGGAGTGGGCGAGGTACCTTTTATTTTAGTGGTTATAAACGTCTTTTATTTTTATTGTTAAACAGAAAGTTCTATTATAACAAATAAAACATATCATTACTAGCAATAACATACACATAGTATAATTATTTGTTAAAGTTAAAAGGCCGCCCACATCTACGTTACCCATTTACACCCTTATATGTCAACATGCAATTACAAATTAAAACACATTATTCTCCCACGTTAGGCCTGACCATTTGTAAGTGTGTCTTTCAAAGGCATTGTGCTGTGTTTTAAAAGTATTTAAGATGTATTTCATTATTTTTTTTAATCCTTTTAAAATTCAATAAACAAATTTATAATAATAGTTGTAGATACATAATAGATTCCATTTAAAAAAAATTAAATTCAATTTCGTGAATACAACTTAACATTGTCCACAAAAGTGGTAAACACACAAGTTAAATCAATATTTATTATTTATAAAACAAGTTAAACAGGATAAAAAAGAAAATGCACTTTTTAGAAAGGTATAAAAGTTGATAATTATTACTTGTTTGGTGGGGTATTTTAACATTCGTTTAAATTTCGGGTATAAGGGTTTGGATCAAATATAAATGAAATTAACGTGCTAAACGTGAAAATCAAGTAGAGTAATTATGTAATTATATTATAGAGTAATTATCATAGAGTAATTACATAATTACTCTACTTGTATATATAATTACTCTACTTGATTCTCACGTTTAGCATGTTAATTTTATTTATACGTTAACATTTCCCTCGGGTATAATGAGCTTTTGTGAATAAAAAAAATACTAAAAATGATTTCATGATGAAGGGTGGAAGGTATATATTGCGTGCGGCATCACTACTCACGACGGACATGTCACAACTCAAAAGATTATATCAACTAAATATGAGTGGACCGACCGACTCATAAAATTAGTTATTTCTTGGCACACCGTCCAAAATACTTTTCCACATGTTAGCTTATCAAAACTTTTTCTATTCTAATAATTTTGGTTTAGACGTAACTTATAATTTCCTAGTCATTTACCTTAAGTTTGCATTTATCCAATATTTTGGTGTTAGTAGACGGCTATATCCATACCAACGAAGATTAGGAATCCCAACAACAAGACACTTCCTATATCGATTACGATAACCTATATCTCTCACTTCAAAACACAAGGTATATCGTAACTTTTGTATTTCATACTTGTTATTAAGTAATTTGACTTGATATCATCAGCTCTTTTTTATTCTTATATTGTAATTTGACTACTTTAGGATTATTATCAAATGCTTAAGGTGGATCATGAAACGACAGATTAAGAAATTTGATCCAACTTTATTCAATTAGCTCTCGTGCGTGTTTTCTTCTAGTTACCTTTTATCTTTTTTGTTTTTGTTTTTGTTTTTGGGTTGTTAAGTAGGGGTGTTCTTCGGTTTCGTTTTTCGGGTCGGGTTATTTGAGTTTCAAAGTTTTAAATCGTGACCCGAAACCCAGCTCAAATCTCTCCCGGGTTTTTCGGGTTCCAATTTTTTCGGGTTGGGTTAATCAGGTTTCGAGTATCCTAGAAAAAAAATCACAAAACCAAAATAAATTATAAACTATAATGCTAAAATTAAAACAACATATTCTTCTTTGCTTATAACACATATAATCAAATTATAAACTAACCTAACTTGATAAAACAATTCAAAATAAGAGTAAAACTAACTCGAACCATAATCGTATTCAATCGGGCGTGATTTGGTTGTTCGGTTACGGTTGCTATTAGTAATTAACGGAATCCATAAATTAATAATAAGAAATCGATCCGTAATAGGTAAAATGACAACAGTCGATTAGAGCCAGATTCTGATAACTTTAGTGATTAAAACTTAGCATATTATACATAAAAATATATTTCAAAACTAAAAGTTTATAAGCATGAGACAGCATGTTTGGAGAATCAGCATGTGTTCATTCCATTTGCCTTCGACACTTTTGGATCCCTAGCTCCCGAGGCGGTTCGCTTATTGGAGCGGGTGCAAAAGGTGGTCTACAGTGACTCGCAAAGCCCGAGGAACCAATGATTTATATTTAGTAGAATAGGTTTTGCGATTCAAAAGGGGATAGCAGCGCAGCTTGTTGCTCGCTGACCCATTATCTAGATGTAACTCGGTTTGTGTTTTATATAAAAGAAATCAGCAGGATTAATGCGTTTAAAACTATATTAATCTATTTGTCAATGTGATAACATGTTTGACAAATGAATTATATGAAAAAAAAAAAGTTTATTCGGGTTGACCCAAATCTTCTAAATCAAACCCGAGAACCAACCCGAATTACTTCGGTGCGGTCAGGTTAGTCTTTTCTCGGGTTGGGGTTCTTCGAGTCGGGTTAGTTCGGGTTCTGGTACGGGTTTTTTCGGGATGGGTTTCGGGTAAAAGTGGCAGCCCTATTGTTAAGCTTGAGATCAAATAGACTGGATTTCAAGTTTAAAATGATATAGATTTACTAGTGACAATATTTTTGTTGAGGAATTTCAGAATTAGTAGCTTGGATTATCTGAGAGTTGTATACACTTTCAAATTAAAATTATTTGGTGATTCTCCAAACATTCAACTAGATAAATGTCAAAAGAAGCAATGTCGTAGTATGATTTGATAGTGAATTCCCTGAAGTAGATGAAAGAGTGTGTTTGACCAAATGATCAGGACAACTATTTTACATACTAGGGTTGGTAGCTAGTTGCCTTAAACCTTGCTACGAGGGGCTTTGCCCCCGGACCCCTGCTAAAGGGGCGTTGCCTCCTTGATACCCCTGTTGGTTAGGTGTTTCACCTATAACACTATAATAAACTCAAACAAGCATGAACCTCCACCTCCTTACTTGTTTAATGTGTATCATGATTCACATTAGTCGAAAAGTAAATCCAATCATACTAAAATACTTAACGATCCTAGCAAATGATTCTTTTAGGGCTTCAAATTAATACAAAATATCAAATATATATGGTTTTGATCCGTAACTGAACACTAATCTGTTGTGGATAAAATTTTTAAGAAACAAATACATCAGAGTGAGAGGGGTCTGTTCGGCGATCATGTTACTACAATAAGAGCAAGTCATGGGAAAATTGAAAGTGAAAGTTAGTTCCGCAATAAATATATTTTATTTTATTATTTATATTTATTTAAAATGGGGTGGTGTCTTGTTCTACGAGGGTTTTAGGTTTGTTATTTTCAGGGCCAGCCTTTAGGGAGGGCGGAGTGGTCGACGGTCCCCGGGCCGACACCTCGTTAGGCCCAAAAAAATTTTAAAAAATAAATTATATGTATTTTTTTGAATAACAAGATGTATATTTAATGTTTAAACACAATTACATAACAACTATTACTCTCAAGCAAAAGGTTGTGGGTTCTAGTCTCATTTGAAACATGTTTAAGCTTATTTTTATATAAAACTTTTTTACACAACTCAGATAATAACCAGGTATGGTCATTTAAAAATTTAATTGTTTAAAGCTAACAAAATACTCATTTTACTTGAAGCCCTAAAACAATTTCGCCTTCGGTCCAAAAATATTTTTGACTTCTCGAAGCCGGGCCTGGTTATTTTCTTATATTAATCGTTTAGATTAGATCATTTCAAATATTGTATTTAACACAAAACTTTAACTAGCATCCATTTCAAGTGAAAAAAAGGTATCATGTTCGAACAAACAGTACAGACCAAACATGTGACTAATAAAAGAGAAACAAATCCTAAATATAGTTAAACCTCATCCATATTGTAATTAACTCTGACATGTTTATAAACACAACGAACTTTATTTCAATCATTTATGTTTTATTAAATTCTTTATCGTGTAGGCACTATTTTATGATTTTGTCATTACAATCAGTAGTATCAATAATCATTAATATTTTCATTGTTATTATTAACTAAGGAAAGTTGGATTACGCAACATGGGAATGGGACTGTTACAAAAAGTTAAAAGGGATTATTTATTCGAACCTCGTAGGTTTAGAGTTAGATGGACACGCATGTGGTTAATATATGGCCACTAACTAATGATGAGGTCATTAAGAACACATGGACGGTCTGGATTTTCTTTTTCTTTTCTTTTTCCCTTTCTTTTCGTGTGCGTATAGATGAAAGTTTATATCAACTTAACCTTCAATACTCTTCTTTCTTGAAAAACTTATATGCTGTTGACAAAAGTTTATATCAACTTAATATTCTATACTTAACATTCAATACTCTTCTTTCTTGAATAACTTATATGCTATTGACAAAAGTTTATATCAAATTAACACTCAATACTTCTTTCGTGAAAAATTCAGTTTTTTTTTCAAAAAAGAAATATTGAATAAACATAATAGAAAATTGGTGATTACATCGAAACAAAAGGTAAGCGAGCAATAAGCCGTGCTGCTACCAATTTTTAAATTGCAAAACCCAATCTTTTAAAAATTACATTTGTTGATCTTGGAGTCATAACAATACAATACATGACCCATTAAATTAGGCTAAGTAACCCCACAACTTTAGGCGCGAGGAAACCAAGTGGCAAAAACAAAATGTATAAATACATGTTGGTTGTCAATGCACGTCTTCTCATGTTTAGTCACCTTGCATGAACCATCTTTTAAAGCAGCTTGACCGACTATGAAAGCACTACTCCCTAAGGCCACCAGAGGGGAAACCCCTGTTAGATCCATACATACATGTTTTCCTCCTATCCATCCAAACACCCAAATGTCATTCGGTCGAAGATATGATCTTCCTTCCAACAGGTTAGTTAAGACATTTGCGTGTCTTTCTTTCTTAATACTTTCGACCCGCCTAAATATGTCAAAGAGGCAAAGAGCACATCCATAACCAGATCGTGTCAGTACTTGAACCCCGGGAGTTCCCTATAATGTATCGTGTGCTCCCCATATGAGTCTAAACATGCCTTGCGACAAACAAGGCATTTCTCATTAACTAGGAATAGAGGAATCATGAGACCATACTTAAGGATGGTACGATACTCCGCATGAGACATATGTTGGCCTAACTCATCTGCAGTTTTGATTATTCAATTCTTAGATAATAAGGCCCCTCGGGACACTCTCACCCGGTTAAAGTTTAATGCTCGACTGCACCAGCCTACCAATTTCGACAACTATTATTTGATTAACAAGGATGGGGGAGTATTAAAATGGTTTATGGTGTTCGAAAGATGAATGACGTCATTAATATGAGTTTCTAAGATAGTTCTGGGTAGTTGACAGGTAAAAATGAGATGGTAGTGCAGGATCAATGAAATTCTAGGGTTCTCCAGATAAGCACCCCACCCTGTAAGAAAAATAAATAAATAAAATAATTAAAAAAAAGTCACCCTTCATATGCGGTTATGGGCAAACATTATGTTTTCTTATGCTTTTTTTTTCAAACGCACTTGATCAATGATGAAATCAAACAAGTGACATCACATTAATGACATTTATCGCACATTTACACTTCTAAGCAAAAATTACGTGTCAAGGCTGAGATTTTCGTTTTTAGGATGAAGTCTTAAAATGCTTTCCAGTTTTTGTTTTTAGGATGAAGTCTTAAAATCCTTTTCAATGTGGTGTTGTGGTAGAAAGCATGAGTTTTTCAATAGAGACTCAGGTTCAATCCTCATGAACAACACTTTGGAGAGAGTATGGGTGGCTCAATGAAGAAATACTAAGATCTTTGTGATCTCCAGTTCGATCCTGAAAGCGTTCAGATTTTACCACCAGTAGGCCTTCGGGAGGGTGGGTTTTCCCGAAACCGGAGATAACTTGGAGGCGCTTAAGGGCCACGTATAGCTGGGTTGAGCCAGCTGGCGGTGATCTTTTGCCATTGTGTCACCCCGTACAAAGTATCTACGCAATTCTCTATTTGTTGGCCATTAAAAAAAGAATGAAGTCTTATATTGAGGATTGGATGTAAATGACGACATATGTCTGTTAAATTCACATTTTATAACACTTACAACGTACGTCTGTATAACAATTCCCAGCAAAATATATATGTGTCAAGGATTAATTGTGTTTTTTTGGCTCTACAATAAGAATTTTGTTTGATTGTAAATTGTCATCAGATGCTGAAGAAACACGGATCCAATCCCCTTGGTATGGGTCCTGGATCCAATGAGTCCACAAGGTAAAATACGATAACTACTAACACAATATGAGCACAACTTCCCGAACTCCAATGACCGGAACCTAAGAAACATGGATCCAATCCCCTTGGTATGGGTCCTGGATCCAATGAGTCCACAAGGTAAAATACGATAACTACTAACACAATATGAGCACAACTTCCCGAACTCCAATGACCGGAACCTGCATAACAGACACCGCGAGTCTCGTTACAGGAAGGACAAGAGGGGGGTCTTTCTGTAAGCACCCTCTGGTGTGAGAATCAGTAACGTTCGTAAGAAGAAAGTACTGAAGTAAACAGTCTAAGTGTAGACAGAGTATATATGAGTCAGAATGATTGTGAGTGAATGAATACCTCATGTAGGTTGAAAAGGTATTTATAGCCGACGGATGTAGGAAGGTGATTGGGCCAGCTGTCTTCTTCTAGAAGATCTTGATAATTGACTGGACGTGTGTCCTCTTGTGATAGGTTGAGATATACGTCCCATGTGCATGGGTATAGCAACCTGGACATGCATCTCCCATTGATAGGACAAACTGCACCCTGGCCATGTGCACGGTTATAACAACCTGGCAAGGTGTCCTTTGCTCATTGGCTGGTAGATCACGTATTCTTCAAGTAATAATAGTGGACATTCTTCTAGAGGATAGTTAATTGGTGACAACTGTCCCTTTGGCATTGCCTTTTGGTCGTTTTAGCGGGAAGATGTCCTGTCCTGCGGATGACTCTTGAGGGTGCCAGGATGCTTCCGCGCGTGGTATGAGGACGTTTTTCCTCTACCGTGATATGTGGGTGATCCATATGTCCCGCGGGTGGCATGTGAGAAGCTCCTCTGTGACCCGCGGGTGGTACTTAAGGGTATTTGGGTCTTTTTGGTACCCTACCTCTATAAGTCCCCCCAGTCCAGTGTTTCTTCCGTGTAAAGTCTTTATGCGGGTGAAATTCTGGACTTAATGTATGTTGGGGATTTTTGAATTTTGAAGTTAGGTAGAAAATATCTTCTGTTGGTATAGATAATCATGAAAAAAGGACAAGTTGACCACTCGCAGGCGCGTGAATCAGATGATGGAACGTTTACGATGGCTGTCACTGTATCCGACTGTGCAACTTTTTCTCTTTTTCGAATTTCCCGCTTGACGTGGCGGTTGCTGATTAGTCAATGAGTTTCTCTCTCCACTGTTCATATCCCATCGCATTAATTGCGATGGGTATAAATAGGGAGAGATATCTTCTATTCGAAGTTTTATCGCCTTTGATTTCTGATTATCTTCTTGTTTTTCCCTGAACTTCACATATATCTTCTTTTTATCTTACTTAATTCCATTATAATGTCGAACGTTCAGACTGAAGTTGACGAAATAGAAGTTTCATGGGATCACTCTGAGTATGAGAAGTTGCTGGAAACTTATGGCATTCCACCGGAGTGGGAGCCGGAATTTCCTTCTCTGGGCTTTATAGCCAGTCTGCCGCCGCCTGGCAAGATGGCTGTCTATTCTGATTATTTTGTCTATGGGAACTTCCGTTTTCCCATAACGAAATTTTTTATGAAGGTGCTAACTGCTTACGAGATCCATTCATCCCAATTGCACCCACGTGTTGTAATGCGGATTCGACATTATGAATTCGTGTGTATAGCACGTGACATGGTACCTCATTTTGATCGATTCCCAGTTTTTATCAGCTTATTAACCGCAACGGTTGGATTACATGCCAAGGCTTTTCCGATAGAAGTCTTGGTTATGAAGTTGAGAAGGGGTCCGCCGACTGGCGTAATAAATTTTTTTGGATCTCTAAGGACGTAGTACCTGTTGCCATGGTCCGTCGTCCGGTTAATTCTACGCTGTCGACGTTGTTACGGCCGCCCATGAAGATCGTGAGTGGTATCGTGTCCTTATGGCGGAACCAACGCCAATTCGAGCACTGCCTGAGGAAGCCCTAGTGTGGGAAGGCATGAGCCGCTTATGGCCCTCAGAATTTTTGGAACTTATTTTTGTTGATTTGAATGAAAGTAAGTTGTCTTTTTGCCTTTTCTCTTCCTCGAAGTTTTTTTTATAATTGAGTTTTATCTTTTCAGATCGGAGTTCTATGCTTAACGCCCTTTTTGAGGATAGAGGTTGCGTCCGCAAAAGCATCTGTGATGCAGGGGACCAACCTATTCTTGAGAAAACCAAGTCCCGATTCCTTTTTCCAAAGAAGGTGCAGGCTGAACCTATGATTTCGGATGCCACCTTTCAAACAGGTGCGTATGTTCTAAACCCTCCTCCACTTAATTCCATTACTTCTGATGGGATGATCGCCATTATATCATCAAGCGATGATGATGACGACACCTCTGAATTCTCCACCTCTCGAGAGGGGGAAACTCTAATGTCGATACCTCTGAATTTTCTTCAGTCTCGCACTTACTGGTAGAGTTAGAGAAGAAGAGGGGGTTCTCGTCCGTTCAAGCGAGTGATGCAGGTGTAAGCACCGTGGAGGCCGGGGAAGGATCTTCAAAAAATAAACGAAAAATCCATCGTCCCGAGAAGCCACATTGCGTGCCACCGGCCAAAATTGTCACACCCGGCCCTGAGCGGCGGAAACAGCCGGGCGCGCGCGAGTGGGGATTGATAATTAAGCACGGGCCATTGCAAACATTCAAAGTAAGATTTTCATTGCGCATGAAATGTTTAATACAAATACATTACATTGTTTTAAAAATTACATAAAAACATCCAAGTATAAAAACTGTTGAAGATTTCCACGCCATATCCCCTTGCGCGGCGGGAACAACCACGCGCATCGAAGGGATAGAACTAAAATCTTCCAAAAAGCTAGTTTTAGATGTTCAGCGTGAGGTGCTCTAAGTGTGACTCCAAGCGCTACCTAGTTATCTCCTGAAAGACACGTAAAACATTTGAATCAGTATAAACTGAGTGAGTTCACAAGTTTTAGTAACTTGATAAATCGTATTGTATCATAATCTTGATAAAAATCATTCTAAGACATAATTCTGATAGCATCATTAAAACACATACTTGGTAAAACATAGTTCTATCAACACATTCTGATAAAATCGTTCCGCGGGTTACGCGCGAACATTTCTGGGAACTGTGCTCGTCTGTGTAAGTGGCGCTGCCACTACGAGCGAAACAAGTAATACCGTCCCGCGGGTTACGAGCGGACACATCTGAAAAACCGTGCTCGTCTGTGTAAGTGGCGCTGCCACTACGAGCGAATAATACCGTCCCGCGGGTTACGCGCAGACGTTGTGCCGGAAAACAAGGCGCTCGTCTGCGTAAGAGGAGAGACCTCTACGAGCGGGCTCAAACCCATAGTACTGCCCCATGACCATACTAGGCACTCGTCTGTGTAAGAGGTGTGACCCCTACGAGTGGGCGGATCAAACCAGCAGTCCCTACCCTTAGAGTTCCAATGGTAAAGTGATCACTTACTCGAATTCTGGCGCACATACATCGTAAACCATAGATAACCGTTTGCATTGCTCATCATGAAACATAATTTAAACACAATCGTTTGCATAACTTGTAAGTATAACATGATAAATCGTAATTTAAGTACGTGTCCCTCGCCCCGAAAACAGTTTAAAAACAGTGAAAATAGTGAAAATAGGGGCTGTGAGACTCACCTGTGGTTCTTGTTAAGGGATTAATCGATATTCGGGTTTTCTTGGTGTTGGCCTTTGAATTGAAGGTCTAGTAACTGGAACGGAATTGAAAATAACGGATGCTTGGGAGATGTTTAGTGCAACTTTGCAGTTCTTAAGAGAGAAGTTTGAAGTGTGCTTGGGTGATAATTTAGGTTACATATTTATAGGCAAACTCAAGGGAACACAATCCCTTGCTTTAGGGGATTGTAATCTTTTCATATCTAGGTGTAATGATGATAAAGTATGGAAATTATTATTATTTATTTAAAAGTGGAGTAGTGGATAAAAGATTTTGATTTGATTTGGTCAGGACATGCAGGTCTGGGGTTGGTGAGAATAGGGTGGCTGACAGTTGACTTTTCATGTTACAGTGTGCTTTTTCAGGTACTTTTGTCAGTGTACAGTAAAAAGTGGAAAATCTCTGAAACACGCTACTGTTTTCTTTTGGGCGGGAGTAATCTCCTTACATCTGGAGAATAGACAAAGTGTTCTGCGCGTATCACTTGGTGCGCATAGCTTTCTGCGTGAAGGACATTTCTTTGCCGCGGGTAGGTGCGTAACCTTCTCGCAGTCAGGGACATTGAGTTTCATTTGTAGATTCTCCAGGTGGTCTTGGTATTTCAACATAGTGATCAGTTATGTTGAAGTCAATTCCATCTTGGAGCTTCAGACAAACTAGCTCTCAATGTTCCCGCCATGCGGGGAGGTTAGTTCCACTTCCGCACGCGCATAGACGATTTGGGATGCACCCGCCTTAGCATCATGCGGGACGGTCAGCCCATTAGACAACATTAAGTTATAGAAACATAAAACCAATACACTCGCGCATGGCGCATATAACATATGCCCACGCAGGTTCTTAACATGGTGCGCTCGCGCAGGGCGCACATAACAAATGCACGCGCTGATTCTAATATGGCGCGCTCGCGCAGGGCGCATATAACATAATTACCTAATATTTAGGTTGATTACTTGGTTTAAGGGATTGGGAATTTACCGGGTGTCACATTCTCCCCCTGTTAAGAGAATTTCGTCCCGAAATTTAGGAGACGTCGCTGGCAGAAGCCATGTTCTGAAAGAGGTGTGGGTATTTCTTGCGCATCTGGTCTTCTCTTTCCCAAGTGAATTCAGGCCCACGCCTCGAGTTCCATTGAACCTTTACTAACTTGATTCTGCTTCTGCGTAACTTTTGTTCTTTCCAATCGGTTACTGCTATAGGTTCTTCTACGAAGTGCAGTTGTTTGTCGATGTGAATCTCTTCCAACGGCAAAATCAACGTTTCGTCAGATAAACACTTTTTGAGGTTGGACACAAGAAACGTATCATGAACTCCACTGAGTTCGGCGGGTAAACGGAGTTTATAAGCAACCGGACCGATCCTTTCCAGGATCTCAAATGGTCCAATATAGCGCGGATTCAACTTTCCTCGCTTGCCGAAACGGGGGACTCCTTTCCATGGAGAGACTTTCAAAAGTACTCTATCCCCTACCTGAAACTCCAATGGTTTCCTTCGCACATCTGCGTAGCTCTTCTGTCTGTCGCGTGCTGTCTTAAGGCGATCCTGTATCTGAAAAATCTTGTCTGTTGTTTCTTGGATCAATTCTGGACCAGTCATTTGCTTGTCACCCACTTCAGCCCAGCACAGTGGGGATCTACACTTGCGCCCATACAAAGCTTCAAACGGCGCAGCCTTGAGGCTTGTGTGATAACTGTTGTTGTAAGAAAATTCAACCAATGGGAGATGAGTATCCCAGCTACCTCCGAAATCGATCGCGCACGCGCGCAGCATATCTTCCAATGTCTGGATTGTTCGCTCGCTTTGCCCATCCGTTTGAGGATGATAAGCTGTACTCATATCAAGGCGAGTACCTAGAGCTCCTTGTAACGATCTCCAAAACCTTGATGTGAACCGACTATCTCTATCAGAAATGATGGACACTGGGATTCCATGTTTTGAAACTACTTCTCGAATATACAATCAGGCTAACTTTTCCATCTTATCGGTTTCCTTGATCGGCAGGAAGTGTGCTGATTTAGTTAGCCGATCTACGATAACCCAGATTGTGTCATAACCCCCAGGTGTCCTTGGCAGTTTGGTGATGAAGTCCATAGAGATTTGTTCCCACTTCCACATGGGAATTTCTGGCTGCTGAAGTAACCCCGACGGCTTCTGGTATTCAGCCTTTACCTTCGAACACGTCAGGCACTTACTGACATACGTCGCGATGGCGCCTTTAAGATTGGGCCACCAATACAGGGCTTTAACATCTTGGTACATCTTGTCTGCGCCAGGATGTACGGAATACCGTGTCTTGTGAGCTTCGTTTAATACTTGCTCGCGCAATCCTCCCTTGAGAGGGACCCATATGCGGTTAGCGAAATATAAATTGCCGTTCTCTTTAAGTTCCAAACTCTTAATCATACCCCCAAGGGATTCGTTTTTAGCAAACTCTGGTTTCAAGGCTTCTTGCTGAGCGTCTCGGATGCGGGTAGAGAGATCTGCGCGAAAGGTCAACCTTAGAGCCTTGACTCGTAGCGTTTTTATTCGCTCCTTCCTACTTAGCGCGTCTGCTACCACGTTCGCCTTTCCAGGGTGGTACTTTATTTCACAATCATAATCATTCAACAATTCAACCCATCTTCGTTGCCTCATGTTTAAATCCTTTTGATCAAATATATGTTGAAGGCTCATGTGATCCGTAAAGATTATACACTTTGTACAATAGAGGTAATGGCGCCAAATCTTTAGCGCGAAGACAACCGCTCCAAGTTCCAGATCATGCGTTGTGTAGTTCTTTTCATTGATCTTGAGTTGGCGCGAGGCATACGCTATGACTTTGTCTCGCTGCATAAGGACACATCCAAGTCCCTGATGTGAAGCGTCGCAGTAAACGACGATGTCATCCGTCCCCTCGGGCAGAGACAAAATTGGCGCACTACATAACTTCTGTTTCAACATTTGAAATGCTGTTTCCTGATTTTCGCCCCAAACAAACTTCTTGTCTTTCTGAGTTAGCGCGGTCAGTGGTAGAGCTATCTTGGAGAAGTTCTCAATGAAGCGTCGATAGTAGCCAGCTAGTCCTAGGAATTGCCTCACCTCAGTTGGGGTTTTTGGCGCTTCCCAGTTTTCGATGGCCTTGACTTTGGAAGGATCAACGTGTATTCCTTTCTCGTTTACAACGTGACCGAGAAAGTGAACTTCTCTAAGCCAAAACTCACATTTGGAAAACTTCGCATACAACTTTTCTTTCCTCAACAATTCCAAAATCAATCTCAGGTGTTGCTCATGCTCGGCCTTGGTCCGAGAGTAAATCAGAATATCATCTATAAACACATTCACAAACTTGTCCAAGTAGGGTTTGCACACGCGGTTCATCAGATCCATGAATACAGCCGGCGCATTAGTTAGCCCGAAAGGCATCACTAAGAACTCATAATGGCCGTATCTAGTTCGGAAGGCTGTTTTCGGCACATCTTCCTCATGGACCCTAAGTTGGTGGTATCCTGACCGTAGATCTATCTTCGAATAATAACTGGATCCCTGCAACTGGTCAAATAAGTCGTCAATCCTTGGTAAGGGGTACCGATTCTTGACTGTCAGCTTGTTCAGCTCCCTGTAGTCAATACACATCCGGAAGGAACCATCCTTCTTCTTAACAAACAGTACTGGAGCTCCCCAAGGCGAAAAGCTTGGGCGTATGAAACCCTTATCCAATAGTCCCTGTAACTGATTGGATAGCTCTTGCATCTCAGATGGAGCTAATCGATAAGGTGCTCGAGCTACTGGCGCAGCTCCTGGGACTAAATCAATACGAAAGTCTACTTGTCGCGGCTGCGGCAATCCGGGCAAATCTTCAGGAAAAACTTCTGGAAATTCGCGCACTACTGGTAAGTCTTCAATTCTTCGCTCATCTCCTTTCTTCTCTACTACATGCGCCAGGAAGGCGTAGCACCCTTTCCTTAGGCATTTACGCGCCTTTAGGCACGAAATCAGTTTCGTCGCAACTCCCCTTCTTTCCCCTTGAATTACCAAGGTTTCTTCGTTCAACAGTGGGATCCGAACCTGCTTCTCATGGCAAATAACTTCCGCGCGGTTCTCGACTAACCAATCCATACCTACCACAATGTCAAAACTTCCCAAGTCTATTGGTAACAAGTTAATATTGAACCCGTGACCTCCCATGACTATAACACATTGTTCAGTTCTTTCGTTTGCGCATAACTGCCTACCATTGGCTAGTTCTATAGTATAAGGCGTGTCTAGCCTACTGGTTGCTAAGCCTAGGGAGTTTTTAAACTCAGCAGATATAAAACTTAGGTCAGCGCCAGTATCAAATAAGACAGATGCAAAATGGCCGTTAAGCAAAAACGTACCGGTTACCACATTCGGCTCTTCTTTAGCTTCACCCGCGCCGATCACAAAAGCTCTCCCGCGAGCTTGGTTTCCCCTTTGCGGGCAATCCCGACTGAAATGCCCTGGCTTTCCGCATGCGTAGCAGTTGTCACTGGCTCCAGCTTCTTTAGCACGGCAATTCACCGTCTTGTGCCCTGGCCTGTTACATTTGGCGCACGTGACGCTCGCGCATTCACCCTCGTGGTGAAACTTGCATTTGTTGCACCATGGGTAAGGCCCGCTGTATCCTTTCCTTGATGGCTCCGCGGCTTGGATCGCGTAAACTCTTGCGCTTTCCTGCTTCTTGAACGGTGGATGCTTGGAGTCGGACCCTCGGTGATGAGAGTTCCATTTCCTCTTGGAGTCAGAGGTTCGCTGCTCGTTTCCGCGCGTAGTCAACATACCCGCACGGACCGTATCCCTTGTAAGGGTGATGGCCCGCGCTACCGCCTCATCAAAGGTTGGAGGCGCTGCGGCGTTGAGCGGAACCCTAACAACAGGTGGTAACCCAAAAATATACCTCTCGATCTTCTTTTCCTCCGTGTTTGCCATGTCTGGCACCAACTGGCAAAGCTCGTTGAACCGGTTGTTGTAGGCGTCGATATCCGTTCCTACCATGGTGTGGTTCCAGAATTCCTGCTGCAGACTCTGGATTTCTGCGCGAGAGCAGAACTTTCTCATCATCATTTCCTTCAGTTCCTCCCAGGTCTTGTGAAGAGCAACTTCTCGCCCCAAAGTCTTCACTTGAAGCTTCCACCAAGACGAAGCTGCTTCTTGGAACATGCATGTCGCGTAAAGGACCTTCTGGTTCTCACTACATCTGCTAATGGAGAGAACTGTCTCCATCTTGTCAATCCAGTTGTAGAGCCCAATGGCCCCTTCGGTACCCTTGAATGGCCAAGGCCTACAGGTCATAATGTCTTATAGGAGCATCCTTTGTCCAAGGCTCCTGAATCGGGTTCTGGGGTCTCGTTCTGACGACCCTGACTTGATTCGGCCTTGCTGGCCTCATGTGTCGCGATCGCCTGCGCGATTATTTCCGCGAGTTCCTCGGGTGTCATGGTGATTCCCTTGGCTCTAGTCGGAGGCATTCTCGCTTTAAAAGAGAACGAAAATATTTTAAACTTAGCGCATTTACTCTGAGCACATAATGTTCTTTATCTTTATTCACTAGACACTGTGTGACCCGTGTTCCTAAGTGTGTGTATAGTTTCTTTTGAAAATATTTTCTTTGAAAAATATTTCATGCGATTCCCCAACGGTTATAGTCTAGGTTAAAACTTCTTTTCCTAGTTCGCTATAACCAGTGCTCTGATACCAATCTGTCACACCCGGCCCTGAGCGGCAGAAACAGCCGGGCGCGCGCGAGTGGGGATTGATAATTAAGCACGGGCCATTGCAAACATTCAAAGTAAGATTTTCATTGCGCATGAAATGTTTAATACAAATACATTACATTGTTTTAAAAATTACATAAAAACATCCAAGTATAAAAACTGTTGAAGATTTCCACGCCATATCCCCTTGCGCGGCGGGAACAACCACGCGCATCGAAGGGATAGAACTAAAATCTTCCAAAAAGCTAGTTTTAGATGTTCAGCGTGAGGTGCTCTAAGTGTGACTCCAAGCGCTACCTAGTTATCTCCTGAAAGACACGTAAAACATTTGAATCAGTATAAACTGAGTGAGTTCACAAGTTTTAGTAACTTGATAAATCGTATTGTATCATAATCTTGATAAAAATCATTCTAAGACATAATTCTGATAGCATCATTAAAACACATACTTGGTAAAACATAGTTCTATCAACACATTCTGATAAAATCGTTCCGCGGGTTACGCGCGAACATTTCTGGGAACTGTGCTCGTCTGTGTAAGTGGCGCTGCCACTACGAGCGAAACAAGTAATACCGTCCCGCGGGTTACGCGCGGACACATCTGAAAAACCGTGCTCGTCTGTGTAAGTGGCGCTGCCACTACGAGCGAATAATACCGTCCCGCGGGTTACGCGCAGACGTTGTGCCGGAAAACAAGGCGCTCGTCTGCGTAAGAGGAGCGACCTCTACGAGCGGGCTCAAACCCATAGTACTGCCCCATGACCATACTAGGCACTCGTCTGTGTAAGAGGTGCGACCCCTACGAGTGGGCGGATCAAACCAGCAGTCCCTACCCTTAGAGTTCCAATGGTAAAGTGATCACTTACTCGAATTCTGGCGCACATACATCGTAAACCATAGATAACCGTTTGCATTGCTCATCATGAAACATAATTTAAACACAATCGTTTGCATAACTTGTAAGTATAACATGATAAATCGTAATTTAAGTACGTGTCCCTCGCCCCGAAAACAGTTTAAAAACAGTGAAAATAGTGAAAATAGGGGCTGTGAGACTCACCTGTGGTTCTTGTTAAGGGATTAATCGATATTCGGGTTTTCTTGGTGTTGGCCTTTGAATTGAAGGTCTAGTAACTGGAACGGAATTGAAAATAACGGATGCTTGGGAGATGTTTAGTGCAAGTTTGCAGTTCTTAAGAGAGAAGTTTGAAGTGTGCTTGGGTGATAATTTAGGTTACATATTTATAGGCAAACTCAAGGGAACACAATCCCTTGCTTTAGGGGATTGTAATCTTTTCATATCTAGGTGTAATGATGATAAAGTATGGAAATTATTATTATTTATTTAAAAGTGGAGTAGTGGATAAAAGATTTTGATTTGATTTGGTCAGGACATGCAGGTCTGGGGTTGGTGAGAATAGGGTGGCTGACAGTTGACTTTTCATGTTACAGTGTGCTTTTTCAGGTACTTTTGTCAGTGTACAGTAAAAAGTGGAAAATCTCTGAAACACGCTACTGTTTTCTTTTGGGCGGGAGTAATCTCCTTACATCTGGAGAATAGACAAAGTGTTCTACGCGTATCACTTGGTGCGCATAGCTTTCTGCGTGAAGGACATTTCTTTGCCGCGGGTAGGTGCGTAACCTTCTCGCAGTCAGGGACATTGAGTTTCATTTGTAGATTCTCCAGGTGGTCTTGGTATTTCAACATAGTGATCAGTTATGTTGAAGTCAATTCCATCTTGGAGCTTCAGACAAACTAGCTCTCAATGTTCCCGCCATGCGGGGAGGTTAGTTCCCCTTCCGCACGCGCATAGACGATTTGGGATGCACCCGCCTTAGCATCATGCGGGACGATCAGCCCATTAGACAACATTAAGTTATAGAAACATAAAACCAATACACTCGCGCATGGCGCATATAACATATGCCCACGCAGGTTCTTAACATGGTGCGCTCGCGCAGGGCGCACATAACAAATGCACGCGCTGATTCTAATATGGCGCGCTCGCGCAGGGCGCATATAACATAATTACCTAATATTTAGGTTGATTACTTGGTTTAAGGGATTGGGAATTTACCGGGTGTCACAAAAATGGATCCCGGTTTACTGTCCCCGGGGTCTGCATGAGTTTTGTTAAGCACTGCGTGCCACCGGCCAAAATGGTGCATCAGCGTGACATTTCCCGCCACGACCTTGATACAGACTTTTCTTATCATCTGGCTAATGCTTTAGCCGGTAGTCAGGAAGTCTTACATGAATGGCGTACCATGGGCGGGAAGCTAGGAGACGCTTATCGAGCCACTGAGGCTGCGAAAAAAAAAGCTGAGGAGCACCGTATTGCGGCCAATACTGCTAAATGGAAGCAGACGGACGCGGAAAACGCCCTCAGGAGTGAGCAGGATCGCAACGCTACCGTTGCTCGTCGATGGAAGGAAGCCTGTGAAAAGCATAACTCCCTTCTTGAGGTTGCCCGGGCAAAGGCTCAAAAAGAAAAAGATGATTTGGCCCGGGCTCAAGAAGCAAACTCGGCCTTGGAAAATCAAGTGACCCTTCAAGGCACTCGAATCCAAGAGCTTGAGGCGGAGTTGAAGTTGCAGAGGGAGCAAGTTGAGCTCAGAGACAAAAGTGCTGCGGAGATGCAAGCTGCTTATGACTCCCTCCTGCACGCTCGAGAGGAAACAACTGCGGAATCCTAAGCGTTCCGGATGCGAGCTGAGCGTGCGGAACTAGATCGTCAGTGGTTCATCACTCGGGGAGTTGATGCTGTAGGTTTTTTCCACTTTAATGTTCGCTTCCTATCTCGTATTTTGATACGAAAGACTAATGTTTATATTTTGGCAGGTCATCCGCCACATCAAGGGGAGTGCGGAGCTAACTGATAGCTTTGCCAATCTGATGGCCGCTTCCTCTTCGCTTGGTCGTGTAAGAGGCTTTCATGAAGGGATGACCTATGCTCAGATTAATCGCATGTTCAAGGATCATCCGCCTCATGGCCATGATGTCAAGCAGGAACGCGCTGTGCGTATCAAAGAACACGATGATTTAATCTTCCCGTTGCAGAATATGCTTCCGGAGTTTGCTTCCGCTACTGATGGTGTGCAGCAGTTGAAGAGCTACCTAGGTGATGAGTCTGAGGACGATTCTTCTGAGGACACTTCAACGAAAGCTCCGGAAGATACAGTGGTTTAAATTCGTAGATTAGGATAGGTTAGATTTTTAAGCTTTGTAATTGTTCTTCCGTCTATTTTGTAACCGTCTTTTTAATATTAAATGGAAATGAACTTTTTTATCTTTTATGAGTATCCAACTGTTTTAAGGAAAATATCCTTATAAGATATTTTGAAATTTGAAAATTTTGAGAATTGGACAATCCTGATGATGTGGCGGAGATAGAGACTTCTTAGAGGTAACTGACAAGACGTGTATGACGCCTTTGACAGCCTGTTTGCAATTTCTTGAATCTCCCGCCTGACGTGTCAGTCATCTGGCAGTCCGCGGTTTCTCTCTCCTCTGGCATTCCATCAGTCACATTAATTGCGATGTGTATAAATAAGCCATTCGTGGCTTCCATTCAACTCTTATCACTTTCGAATTCTCTTTCTCTCAAACATTCAAGACTTAAACTTTCTGAGATTTCTTCGTTCATCCTACTTAAATGGCTGGAGAGAAAAAAGGTACCCCCACCATTCGTGACGTCGTTGTAAGTCTCAAGGAGAAAGACTTTGATGACGTTGTCAATGTATACGGTTTGGCATCTGAATGGGAGCCGGAACGTCCGGCGAAGGGTTCTGTTGCCACCAGTCCACCGCCAAAGAAGATGGCTGTATACTTGGACCATTTCACGACCGGGAACTTCCGGATTTGGGTGACAAAATTTATCCAATCGATCTTGACAACTTATGGATTCACATATCTCAGATCCATCCTTTGGTATGTTGAGGATTTGACACTTCGAATTCTGTTGTCAAGTTCGAAATTTGAACCATCTGTCGGCATGTTTGCCGTGTTCTACAAAATGACCTTCCGCGATGGATGGTTCAGTTTTGCTTTCACCGGGAAGAATGTTATAGGTACGGAATGGATCCGTAGCCTACATGGCTGGAAGCCAAAGTTTTTCTGGATTAGGGAGGACGTTATCCCGTTCCCGATGACCCGTCGCAAGGCGGAAGAGGCCATGCCAGTGATTGTGGCTTCTGCTCATGAGGGTCAACCATGGTTCACGACCTTGACCGCCACGCCGACTCCCATGCGCCCTATCCATAAGGGGGCGAATGTGAGTGCGAAGATGAGCCGCCTGTGGCCGTTCCCCAAATTAGAGCCATACTACGAGATAAGCGACAAGAGTAAGTCTGATATTACTTCTTCTTTCTTTAACAAACATCTGATTTCTGAGCCATATTATTATTTGT
This sequence comes from Bidens hawaiensis, assembly GCF_021521415.1. Taxonomy (NCBI): domain Eukaryota; kingdom Viridiplantae; phylum Streptophyta; class Magnoliopsida; order Asterales; family Asteraceae; genus Bidens; species Bidens hawaiensis. The sequence continues at coordinate 10,508 of NW_027496579.1, read as the reverse complement.
ACAAGTGAAGGTTCCGCCTTTGATACTTTGTTGGATCACGAAGGAGGAATGATAGTGCGTCGCCCAATCGATCCAAAGGACGTGCCCTTTTTGGAGCGCACCAGTACTAATTTCCTGTTTCCCACCGCGTTTCGCTCGGAACCAATAGTCTCCGAGGCAATGTACGCCAAAGGTGAGGATTACGTTAAGGAATGCATCAAAAAAGGTGAGGGCATTCTACAACCCCGACCTGTGACTGCTATTACTTCCAGTGGAGTGATTGTACTCTTTTCGTCCAGTGAAGAGTCATCACTCTGCGAAGGAGTTTTTCCAGTTGATGCTAATAAAGCTGTGGACTCACCTGCAGGTCTCACCCGCCTCAGAGCCACTACCAGCCAGGCAACAGATCAAGACGATGCTGCTACTACTGCAGAAGGGAATCATCCTGTGTCTGATGATGTCACCACTGAGGGTGAACATCAAACTGGTGATGTGGGTGCCTCCAAAGTGGCTGGGAAACGTAAGGTTAACACAACCAAGGCCGCTCCGAAGAAAAAATCCAAGAAGACAAAGTGTAACATCACGGAAATTTTGAGCCAAAAATGTCAACTTTTCAAAGTCTAGGGATTAATTCTGCCAAATTCTAAACTCCAAGGTTGAAATTGAAAAATCTATTTTCTTGTCCTATCGCGCTACGCGATGAGGCAAAAGATAAGCCCATCGCGATACGCGATGGGGCTTGGTCAAAGGTTTCTGGAAGAGTCAATAGCGATACGCGATCGCTGTTGAGCCAACGTCATTGCGATACGCGATGACGTGGCCTGACAAGTTGTGACACGTGTGCCACGTGGCACACGGTGGCACCGTCTGCCGGCACGTGTCACCACGTGGCAACACGTCTGCCACGTGTTGCCACGCGGTGTAACGCCTGCCACGTGTCGCCATGTGGCAGGTCTACGTGGTGACACAGACGGCCTATATCGCGATACGTGATAGGCCAGCCCAGGGACCCATCGGGTACCGCGATGGGGTCCAAAATCATGCCTATAAATAGCAAGTCCGGGCATTCACAATCTCACACCAAAATTTCTCACACTACTCTCTCACTAACATCTCTCTATACGTCGAAAAACGTGCCCTCGACCCACCTCGAAAACCGTGCTCCGATCCTCATTTTCCGTGCCATACCTCGATAATCGTGCCATTTTCCGACGACGTATATATCAAGAAGGTGACCCCATACCAACGTCCCGACGATCTTTTTGGAGTGCGTTCCGTGAAGTGTTGGTGCCTCGAAAAGCGTGTCGATGAGTGATTTTGTTGAATTAAGGAAGAGTTGGTCAAGTGGCGTGGGAGTGCTGCTCGAATCCTTAGGGTTTCCACAACGCCAACAAGGTTAGGCGTAATGTCAAATGAATATAATATAATATTATATTAAAGGCTTAAGCCCTAAGTCGAAAACATATTCAATACCTCGAGAATAAATGATATAACAAAGAAAATAAATAAATAAAGGAAATGTATATATAATTGTGTGTTATATAAATTCTTTGTTATAATAATTATTATTTAAGTATAATGAGTATTCTTAAATAATAAAGAAAAGAATATGTTTCTTAAAGAAGAAGAAACGTAGGGTTTTTATAATAAACTAAATGTACATTACTTTTAAACTAAAGGTTTTCAAGTAAACGAGAATTGAACTAAAGGTTCATCGAGGTAAAATAAAGACTAAAGGTCTTAAGCCGGATTGTATATCCGACTAACAAATGGATATACTCGTACTATAGGTGCGAGATAGCAAGAAAGTGACGCAAGGACGGTGTTGGAAACCGATCCCGATCAAAGGTGAATACGCCGCACTTTTACAAACTTGTTTTCAAACAAATAAATGTGTTATGTGTAAAACTTTACATGAGACTAAGTGTCTCTAAAAATATTATGAATAAGAGTAAAAGCCTAGCCCTCAGGCTATAGTATACGTTTGTCTGGATCCTTACATATGTGGTTAAATGCGGTGGGCACATCGCACCACGCCTGGTCACGACCTCCAGCCACGATGGGCCGAACCATAGTATGTTCGAGTGAGAATGACCTTGTGTATATTTATGGCACCTAAGTACGTCGAAACACTGCGGTGTTTTGCTAGGGTGACCTAGTGTAGAGACTCGAGTTTATAATGATGTTGTTTTAACTTTGTTATTCCTATGCCAAGATGGACCGAGGCTTGCGTAACCCTCTAGATGTGACAAAGTAAAAGAAAATATTTTTGTGTCAGCATATTCACCAGCAAACCTTTGCTGATGTATTTTTATAACATTTTGCAGGTAACCAAGAATAGAGCTTAAAGGACGAAGGCTCAAGAATCCGATGGCTCAGATATTTTGTTTGAATATTAAAATATGATGGTTTTGTAAAACAAGTAAACAAGTAAAACTTATATGGAACTTTCGTTCCATCTTTTGTAATGTAAATATTTTAACCTTAAATCCACACATTTTATAAAGTCTTCCACTAATAACCCGTAACTCTGATATATATACAAATGTGGTACCAACTGTCGAGTCGTACTCCTAGGCCTAAGATGGGGGTGTGACAGGTTGGTATCAGAGCCATCGATCTTAGCGAATTGGGTATCATAAAACAATACCCAAGCTTCGATCCAAGCATAGGAAAATAACTTACTTGTTTATTTGAATAGGGATAAGATTGGTTGGTAACCCTTTTTTTCCCTCTCTACAATCTAAACCACCCATCAAGATGTCTTATGAGAAATTAATAGAGTATTATGATCATGAAGCAAGAAGAGCAAGAAAATTCAACAAATTCCCAAAAGACGTCATGGATGAAGATTACTTTGAGGCTTTCTTCAACCGAGATCAATACATTGAACGTCCCAAACCAATATATTTCCCCGGGACTGAACAATGCCCAATTAAACTACCCGATAGCCCACCCAAACAAATCGAACCACCAAGAAACTCGAGCTATCATCCCCCAACAATACCCATATATCATCCATCTAAAATACCGACATACCACCTATCAAAGGTTCCTACTTACCACCCATCAGAGATACCGCAGTACTTTCCCACTAGATACTTACCAAACCCACATCCATCCTATGCCTTCCTTTAAAACCTACCAATAAAGGAAGAACCAAAATCCCCATCCTCCGACTGGATGCAATGCCACTCCGATCAACGAAGGTGGCATACTGGAAGCTCTACCGCTCTCGAAGTCAACTCGCAACCCAACAAAGGCGAAGGATCATCCCTCAAACCAAGAATGAGGGTGATGATGCCTTACGAGAGTTTCAAAATGCCCTCAATGATCAACGAGACCGCCCAGTATATGGAAGAGGAGGAAGAACCTATGGAGGAAGAGGAGGAGGATCCTGTGGAAGAGTCCGAACCGGAAGAAGAGCATCCTGACAATCCTAATGAGATATCAACATCCATAGATGGATCACTCACTTCCCACAAACAAAGCTACGGTTCCGTCGATCCGTATGTTCAGTATCTGGAGAAGATCAAGAACCAAGCTTCGTCAAGCTTCCCACCGTTCCAAGGTGTAATTCCAACTGAAGAAGAACAAGCCGATGAGATTCGCGAGCAAAACAAAGCTGCTAAGACTTTCTTCTACCTGGCATCCGATATGACTGAGGTCCCATATCCTGAACCGAGGAATCACTACGAGATGGTGACATTGGGTTACCGCGACCCACCTCCACAATATGGATACCCTGACGTCGTCCCGCAGTCATATGAAGAACACCTAGATCGCGCTTTGCATGAGACTGATGATTGGAGGAAGAAGGTGGTTGAGGAAGGGAAGAAAAAGAAGAAGATGGGAGAGAAGCTTCTTCACAAGTGCAACAAATTGAAAAGGGTTGTTAAGAAGTTTATGAAGGACTGAGAAGATGATGATAATGTCATGTTTCATGGGATGAAGTTATGTGTTTAAACTAGTTTGTATGTTATGTGTGAAATGTAAAGTAATGAGGATAGGAGTTTATATATCGTTTGAACGATATATAAAGAATGTTGTAAAATAATATATATCATTTTATGATATATATATATATATATGTATGGTGAATAAAACTTGTAAATTGAAAAGAAAAGAAAACGATAAAATGTCCGAACAAAGTAACAACATTGAGAAAATTTGAAAAGAAAAAGAAATCAAAGAAAAAGGGAAAGACCCTGTGAATAATCAAGAAGATCCGATTCTCGAAAAGGTTATGGATCGAATTCAAAAGATGATTAAGGATGCGGTGAGAGAAGAGTCCATGGCTAGGTCTCAATCTCGAAATTCAAAACATTCTCGTTATGTTAATCCTTCGCGAAAATCCGTCTCTAAACCCCATTCTAGACCTTCACATATGGATGAAAGCGTACATGAATCGAACGCTGATGGTGGGGTTCGTCAAGAATTCAAGAGACTCAAAATTGGTGGATGTTCGTTCAAAGACTTTAAGTATTATGGGCCGAAAGAATTTCATGGTGATAAGGGAGACATCACGACCGTGAGGTGGCTTGAAGAAATGGATACAATCTTGATTACAAGCAAGTGTTCGGAAGAAGAAAAGATTCAATATTCTGCCCTGATGTTTAAAGGTGAAGCCCTAGAGTGGTGGAACACGTTAATCTTGAGTAGAGGAAGGGAGGTTATGTACAACATGTCATGGAGCGAGTTCAAAGAGTTGCTGATGTTGAAATTTTGTCCGATGCATGAAACGGACCAAATTCAAACCAGGTTCCTGTCTCACAAGGTTGTTGGAACAAACCTTCATGAGTATAACTCAAAATTTCACGAATACTGCTTGGTTCCCCAGCTGGTTACCCCGGAATCCAGCAAAGTCACACGCTATATATGAGGACTACCACGAGAAATTCGCGACATGGGGAGGTCACACTTGCCACAAACCGCTGACTCCGTGATGGAGTTGGCTGGGTACTTGATGGGCGGAATGATCCGCAATAAAGAAGAAGATAAGAGGGTCGTGACAACGCAAGACCCGAAGAAGGAAGGAAATACCCGTTTCAAGGGTAAAGGAGTTGACCAACGAAGGTCTGGCTTCAACCCCGACATCCCACAATGCAAAATTTGCAAGAAATACCATAGGGGTCGATGCCACTTAACTCCACGACTTTGTGAATCATGCCACAAACCCGGCCACGCCACGGCCGATTGTTGGAAGAAGAAGATGACCTGCTACAACTGCAAGGAGATGGGACATCTTAGTTTCGAGTGCCCCAAGAATAAGCCCGCGACTGGTGGTGCGGGTGGTAGCGGTCAAAATAACGAGCCCAAGAAGGGCAATGCAAGAGTTTTCGCCCTTGATACAAAGAAAGCGGCCGACACACCGGAAACCATTACCGGTACGTTCCTTGTTAACAATGCTTATGCTAGAGTCTTGTTTGATTCAGGAGCCAATTTACGTTTTATAGATTATAAATTTTGTAGTCTATTAAACGAACCTTTAATCAAACTTAATAAAACTCTAAGCGTCGAGACCGCTAGTGGCGAAATTATTAAAATCTCCGAAGCTCTAGAAAACGGAAAAATCTTATTAGCTGGTTACGTTTTGCCTATTCAATTGCTACCAATGACTCTTGCTGGTTTTGATGTTGTATTGGGTATGGATTGGTTATCCGACAACCATGCTCGTATCTTTTGTAATAGCAAAACTGTTGAACTTCAAGCCCCCGATAAACGTACCATACGAATTGAAGGGGATAAAGATGCTGGCCAAGTTAGCCTAATCTCCATGATAAGGGCTAACAAATGTTTGAATCAAGGATGCTTAGCATTCATGGCCTACGTCACTGAGGAATCGAAACCCAAAGAAATCAAAAACGTTCTCGTTGTTTCCGACTACACCGATGTCTTTCCCGATGAACTGCCTGGTATCCCTCCCGATCGTGAAGTAGAATTTAGGATCGATCTTAGTCCTGGAACTGCTCCGATCGCCAAAGCTTTGTATCGCCTCGCGCCAACTGAGATGAAAGAACTGAAGAAACAACTTGACGCGCTTCTCGAGAAAGGATTCATACGACCGAGTTCATCGCCATGGGGAGCGCCGATACTTTTTGTCAAGAAGAAAGATGGATCCTTGCGAATGTGCATTGACTACCGAGCTCTCAACAAAGTTACAGTTAAGAACCGATATCCACTTCCTCGTATCGATGATCTATTCGACCAACTTCAAGGTGCTAGCTTCTTTTCAAAAATCGATCTTCGTTCCGGCTATCACCAACTCAAGGTCCAATCTGAAAACATTCCGAAAACCGCTTTCCGAACAAGTTACGGCCATTATGAGTTCACTGTTATGCCATTTGGACTTACTAATGCACCGGCTGCGTTCATGGACATGATGAATCGTATTTGTAAGCCTTACTTAGATAAATTTGTGATCGTTTTCATCGACGACATACTTATTTATTCTAAGTCTAAGGCCGATCATGAAAATCATCTTCGAACGTTACTTGAAATTCTTAGAACCGAGAAGTTGTACGCCTTGTTCTCGAAATGCGAGTTCTGGTTGCACGAGGTGCAATTTCTTGGTCACATCATTAATGTCAACGACATTCAAGTGGATCCCGCTAAGATTGAAGCTATCTCTAAGTGTGAGATCCCGAAGTCGCCAACCGAGATTCGAAGTTTCTTGGGATGGGCCGGCTATTACCGTAGATTCATCGAAAACTTTACTCGAATCGTTGTTCCTCTAACCTCCTTAACTCGTAAGAACATCAAATATGAATGGGGACCAAAGCAACAAGAGGCGTTCGATATACTCAAACAAAAGCTTACCCAAGCTCCTATACTGGCCTTGCCAGAAGGTATTGAAGATTTCGTTGTCTTTTGCGTTGCGTCTTATTCCAGCTTGGGATGTGTATTGATGCAACGAAAGAAAGTAATCGCTTACGCCTCTCGTCAACTTAAAGTGCACGAAAAGAACTACACAACTCACGATCTAGAGTTAGGCGCCATAATCTTTGCACTTAAGATATGGAGGCACTATCTCTATAGAGTAAGATTTATCGTGTACACCAATCACAGAGCTTGAAACACATATTCGATCAAAAAGAGCTTAACATGCGCCAACGACGCTGGATGGAAACTCTAAAAAACTATGACTGCGAAATCATATATCACGAAGGTAAAGCCAACGTTGTGGCTGATGCCTTAAGTCGTAAAGAGCACGAAAAGCCAAAAAGAGTCTGAGCGTTAAGGCTAGAGCTTCAAATCGATCTCTTCGAGCAAATCAAATCCGCGCAAACTCAAGCAATTAACGAAAACCAAATCTCCGACGAAAAACATAATGGCACCATTGACTCGCTAGTCAAAGGTGATGACGGTATCCTTAGACTCGGCAATAGAATTTGGGTACCAATCGTTGAAGACTTGCGTGAGAAAATTTTGAATGAAGCTCACAAATCCAAATATATGATGCATCTCGAAAGCCACAAAATGTACCATAATCTTAAAGCGAACTATTGGTTGAATGGAATGAAAAGGGATGTCTCTTCGCACGTTACGAAAAGTCTTACTTGTTTGAAAGTCAAGGCTGAACACCAAAAGTCTTCGGGACTGCTGCAGCAACCCGAACTTCCCGTATGGAAGTGGGAGTTAATTACTATGGATTACATTACCAAACTCCCTAATACGACTCGACAACATAATGCTATATGGGTGATTGTGGACCGTTTAGCAAAGTCTGCACATTTCTTATCTATCAATGAGTCGCACTCAATGGATAGATTAGCGCGTATATATGTAAACAACATCTTTTCTTTGCATGGAGTACCGCTATCTATAATCTCTGATCGAGACGGACGTTTCACGTCACACTTTTGGAAAAGCTTCCAACAAGCACTCGGTACAAAGCTTAACCTTAACACCGCCTATCACCCACAAACTGATGGGCAAAGCGAAAGGACAATTCAAATGTTGGAAGACATGCTCCGAGCTTGTGTGATAGACTTAGGTGGAAGTTGGGATGACCACTTACCCCTAATGGAATTTTCGTATAACAATAGTTATCATACAAGCATTCAAGCCGCACCATTCGAGGCGTTATATGGTCGAAAGTGTAGAACGCCTGTGTGTTGGTCTAAAACTGGAGATAATCAATTATCTGGACCTAAGATAGCCCAAGAAACCACCGACAAAGTTATTCAAATCCGTGAGCGACTTAAGACGGCACGTGATCGCCAAAAGAGTTACGCCGATGTCCGCCGTAAGCCATTAGAATTCAACGTCGGTGATAAAGTTCTATTGAAAGTTTTGCCGTGGAAAGGCGCAGTTCGCTTCGGCAAGAAAGGAAAGTTAAGTCCTCGATTCGTTGGACCCTTTGAGGTACTTGAACGAATAGGTACTGTTGCATATCGATTGCGACTACCTAAGGAAATGCAAGGGATACACGATGTATTCCATATCTGGAATCTGCGTAAATGTTTAGTCGATGAATCTCTTTCGATGCCTCTAAAAGATGTGGAAATAAACGAGAATTTAAAACTCATTGAAAAACCAATTCAAATCGAAGATTCAAAACAAAAGAAACTTAAAAGATGAACATTGAAAATTGTGAAAGTGAAATGGGATTCGCGAAGAGAACCCGAGTATACTAGGGAACTCGAATCGGAAATAAGAAGGAAATACCCCACTTATTCTCATGAGGCAATCTCGAGGATGAGATTTATTTCAAGGTGGGGAGGATGTAACATCACGGAAATTTTAAGCCAAAATTGTCAACTTTTCAAAGTCTAGGGATCAATTCTGCCAAATTCTAAACACCAAGGTTGAAATTGAAAAATTTGTTTTCTTGTCCTATCGCGCTACGCGAAGAGGCAAAAGATAAGCCCATCGCGATACGCGATGGGGCTTGGTCAAAGGTTTCTAGAAGAGTCAATAGCGATACGCAATCGCTGTTGTGCTAACGTCATCGCGATACGCGATGACGTGGCCTGACAAGTTGTGACACGTGTGCCACGTGGCACACGGTGGCACCGTCTGCCACCACGTGTCACCACGTGGCAACACGTCCGCCACGTGTTGCCACGCGGTGTAACGCCTGCCACGTGTCGCCATGTGGCAGGTTTACGTGGTGACGCAGACGGCCTATATCGCGATACGTGATAGGCCAGCCCAGGGACCCATCGCGTACCGCGATGGGGTCCAAAATCTTGCCTATAAATAGCAAGTCCGGGCATTCACAATCTCACACCAAAATTTCTCACACTACTTTCTCTCTAACATTTCTCAATATCTCGAAAAACGTGCCCTCGATCCACCTCGAAAACAGTGCTCCGATTCCTCGTTTTCCGTGCCATACTTCGATAATCGTGCCATTTTCCGACGACGTATATATCAAAAAGGTGACCCCATACCGACGTCCTGACGATCTTTTTGGAGTGCGTGCCGTGAAGTGTTGGTGCCTCGAAAAGCGTGCCGACGAGTGATTTTGTTGAAGCAAGGAAGAGTTGATCAAGTGGCGTGGGAGTGCTGCTCGAATCCTTAGGGTTTCCACAACGCCAACAAGGTTAGGCGTAATGTCAAATGAATATGTAAGGCCCCGTTACCGGTAGCCCTACTTTCGTGTTGGATTTACTCATAAACGCAGTTCTAAATATCAGAGTTAATTAAAACATTCGCGGAATATAAAAGCTTTCATAAAACATTTCATAACAAAACACCTCTTGTCTTAAAACAACATCTTGTCTTTCAAAATAAACAAAACATTAAACTTAAACGTCTTGAGTCTTCCGATGCCAGCCCTTTATTCAGTGTCACGTGTCTCCTCAAGCGAGCTGCCTCATCCTACTCACCTGCGTGCATACTAAAAGTCAGCTATGCTGAGTGAGTTCTAGTTAATCACATAATCATACAATACCTTCTTACATTTCATACTTAACCTCTTAACTTTCTTACATACACACGTAAGTGCATATGCTTTCATTCTTACCTTCATACTTCCTTTTCATACATAATCATACGTTTTAAAGAGCCTTTCGCCCTATAACCTCACAGATATTATAAGGGTCTGGTCCCTAACATCACAGATATTATAAGGGTCTGGTCCCTAACATCACAGATATTATTAGGGTCTGGTCCCTTTGTTTCGTGTAACTGTACCATACCTGTTCATACATAATTTCCTTGACAATACGTGCAATCCCCGAAGAGTGTTCACGTACCATCATCATAACATACATACATTATGCATACATCATATATTCATACACACATCATATCTTTCATCATACTTATCAATCATATCTTAACTACCACCTGACGGTACATGCAATATCCGAAGATCGTTCACACACCGTCAAACAATCATCATACATAAATCATACAAGGCATACACTTACCACTTAAGATATGTGTATTAACTATCACATCGAGTATGCACACAGCCCCGAAAAAAATTACAAGGAAGTGGGGCTAGAAACTCACCTCATGGCGGTTGCATTCACCGTTTACGGTTATCCCCTTCTTTAGCTGTGCGCGACTAACTA